>NW_010411173.1:7480-9310 GCF_000710305.1 Buceros rhinoceros silvestris | reverse complement strand
GGGCTGCTGGTGAAAGAGTCGCTGCTCGACCTCCGGACATCACAGACCGGGGCACGGGGTGCCCGGGGGCTGCCAAGAACGGGAGTCCTGGAGGGGAGGGGGGTAATTAGCAACCACAGAAAACTCACCTGCCTGACACATGGTTCAACTCTGCTTTCAGTTACTTATCACGTGCTGAAGTGAATTTGCCAGGGAAAGCTTTTGCTGGTGTTTCAAACAGATTTTGACCTATTTATTTTTAATCCATTTCTTGGCTCTGTCATTTTGCTTTTCTGCCCCTGGTCCTGCGCTGTTCCATTTGTTCCATCAGCTCCTATTTCTTTTGTGTGCAGCTGTCACTGGATTTGTCTTGCTTGCTTGCTGTTTGGGGAGAAGGAGTACTGTGTAATTTTCTTCCTTTGGGAGCTACCCGCAAGAAGTCTAAACAGAAACACGTTTCCTCAGGACTTACACAACCTGGGAGAAGCCAGTTCCCTTTGCTCACAGCACTTACACTGTCTGCATGCTGTGAGGTTCTGAGTTTGCTCCTCAGCTTGAGGTTGCAAGAAAAAAGAAACAACCCAGACAAACCCCAAACCAGTTTTATCTGGCAGGGGAGGGAGAGTACGGAAGCGGTCTAGGAGATTAGCAGTGAACTGGATCTGGGGAGACAGGAAAAGAAGAACACACAGGTCAATTGAACATCAAAATTAAAAGCACCCCAGTTCTTGTGATGTGCTGCTTCTTGACTTAATTGTTCTCAACCACCTAAAATTTGATTTCCCCAAAGTGAATTAGAAACTGCCAAGCACGTGCACGATTTTTTGGGTGAAAATCTGCAAGGATTTGGAATGAGATCAGACACATCTCTCTTGCTAACTGATCAGATCTGAATCCGAGATTCTACCAGATGAAGGTAAGTACATTTCCGTGGAGAAAGGTCGTACTAATTTATAATAGCTGAATTTTTAAAACACAAGAATTAGGAAATGCCAACATAAGTGCTGTACTGTGAGAAGATCAAAATAACCTGTTCCTATGATTCACTTCCTCAGTGACCTGTGCAGTTTCAGCTCTAAAATACAGTCATGGCCCTGCGGGCACTAAAAGCCCTTAATTGCACTGCGCAGCCTCGCCCACAGCCCCTGCCCACAGGCTCCAGGGCTCCATTCAAGCTGTGGACTGAGCACTTGCTTGGGTTGTGCCTGAGCTGTGTAGTGGGTGTCTGCAGCTGTCTGCAGCTCTGGCTCTGGCTCTGGGATGGACTGTGGACCTCTGCTGCTATGTAGCTTTTCTCCTGGGTGGGTCCTTTGGGTGTATTCTACAGCTCATGTCTGGTCCTGGTTCTGTTTTCTTTTGTTCCCGCGTGGATTCTGGACCTGATTCATTGCTTGCTTCATCTGAGGCTGTTCATGGACCCTGCTACCAGCATAAGACCCTGCTTGCCATGTTTAGGTCTTGAAGAACTGTGCCTCGTTGCTGAGGACACTGCTTGTGCTGGGATTGCCTCTGGCTCTTGCCTTACCTGCCCTTTGGGAAGAGCAGGCCATTGCTGTTCCCTGGCAAATATTCTGGAGTTAAGCCTGCCTACATTTAAGTTACGGGAAGAAGCCAGTTCAGTCTAGCACCCTTTGCAAGGGAGTCCACTTACTTGTGATGCTTCATCTACACTCATGCTGAGCACACTTGCAAAAATGAGTCCCATGAGGAATGTATCTCCTTACAGTTTGCAGTTCCTTCTCCTATCTTTGGGTTTACATGGGCCCCTTCTGTTTTCTGCTACAGGTTTCTTCATACCTAACTACTCACACCTCTGGAGCCTGCTTTTTGAATGCTGTTAAGTAAGTCAGT
>NW_010411173.1:0-7287 GCF_000710305.1 Buceros rhinoceros silvestris | reverse complement strand
TGTTATCTCTCCATGTGGTATGAATTATGAACCTGATGGTGTTCTAAGCTCTAATAAACTAGAGGATATGCTGGACATGCAGATGACCACGTGTTCTCAGGGTTCCTTCCAGAACTGCAGCATTAGCCTTATTAACTGGCCTGTAAAGAAGTTATCTTGATAGGTCACTAGAGACCAAACTACCACAGCCCACAAGAAAGCAGCTTTTCAATGGCATTGTGCCTGCAAGGGTGTCATCAGCTCTCCTGCTGATGGTAACAGACTGTTTCACAGGTTTGCAGCCCTTACAGCAGGATTTTCCATTAAATTAAATCCTGTCTTGCCATGCTGGTATCTTCCCATTGCTGTTTTCTTCTCTTCATTCCTATATGGTGAGGCACTGGAACAGGTTGCCCAGAGAGGTGGTGGATGCCCCTTCCTGGAAGTGTTGAAGGTCAGGTTGGATGGGCCTTTGAGCAACCTGGTCTAGCGAAAGGTGTCCCTGCCCATGGCAGGGCAGTTGGAACTAGATGACCTTTAAGGTCCCTCCCAACCCATTCTATGATTCATGTATCTGAACACAATGGGAGGAGGCACAGCACACCTCTGCAGGTATACTACAGTCTTTCCTGCTCAGAACTTGGCACCAGGTGCAGACTGATTTTTCACAAGTTTTCGAGGTTTTCAAGGGCTAAGATAATAGTGTTAGACTTGTTAATTAGTTTGGTCTAATGAGTCTTTTCAAACCAGTTGAGATTTTAACAGGGCACTTGAGAAAGTACATTTGCTTTTTGCTGGTTAGAGATTCATGAAGGGATGGTCACTTTAACTTCCCACATTCCAGGCTGAGGCTGGACTGTGAGCTAGGTCCCTGTTGCCTAAGTCTCTCTGAAATGAATGGAAGAAAGGCACCTAAACGATGCCTTTTAAAATCTGTCTACACACTGAAATAATAATAATAATTAGCTGTCACAGTAGCAGATGCCTAGAAGCTTGACTAATAATGATGCAACAACAGTAATGATGCAATACTCCTCCATGCTTTTAACAGCAAGTTACTTTTTATTTGCTTTCTTCCTGCTTTGTGACTCCTCAAAATGCATGGAGTGTCCAACTCTTCCCTTAAAGCCTTCCTTTTCCAAGACCTAGCCTGCCGTGCCTGCCACCCTGTGCTCTGTTGGGTGTACAGGTCCCATATCAAGCTGTCTTGCTGCAGCTCAGCTTCCTGTACTGTTGATACCCTGTCACCTGCCTATGATGCTTGTGGAGGCGTAATCGTCTGTGAAGGCCAGTATGCCTCTTGTGTCATGTCCTGCAAATCTAGGAAGAACGCTTGCTCACCTCTGCCAAGCGTGAGCAATCTGTATGTGTAGTGCCAGTGAAATAAGAAAACTGAATCAGGCATGTTGTGGGTTGCTAATATATGCACTGTTCTACAGTTTTGTGAGGCCGTCCAGGTGTAAACCAGCAGTGCTCCTCACTTTTCATGTTTTCACCTATTTCACTGGCTTATGAGTGACTCAGGCTACCTTTACTAGCAAGTCCCTTCCTAGCCTAACTTGGAGCCTGTCCTGTGTAAGGCCGATCACACGTGCAGAGAAATTATATTACTTGCCATATAAGCAACTGACAACATGAAGACCCTCAAACACCCTTCCCTAGGGCTTTTGGCCAAACTGGAGCCTGGAGAGCACAACAAATGGAAGACTCTGCCTTGTGCTCCTGGCCTGACCCTGCCATTCGTCCTCTGGCAGGACGAGGGGTTTGCCTCTCTTGTATTCCTAATTTTTATCTCTGCAGCAAGAATTACACTGCTTACTCAGCTTAGCAAAGTCCTTTAAAACCTTTGTCTGCATGATACTGTGTAACTACAAAGTCTCATCACTGTACGTTCTGATGCAAGACCTGCAGATAGCTTCCAGGCTTTTGTTACTATCACACCTGGGAAGGAAAGAAATCATTCCTCAGTTCTGTGGAGGTCTCAGAAATGCCCTGGAATAAACCATGTATCATGTCTCCCAGTTTGTCCCAGAGGCAAATACATTATTGTTTACTCAGCTGTACAGCTGGCCTCTGAGTTGACAGCCCCCTCACAGACCTCTAAAGCATTTGCAGAAGGAGAGCTAGGCGTTTTCTGTTTCATCAGGTGTGGGCTTCTTTCACGAGCTGCACTTGTTGAGACACACTGTGCTTTAAGGGAGATGCTGCCACCCACATGTCATTGCTGCTGGACAGAAACCAGATTTGAAGTCTGCCTTCTCAAGGTTTATCCACCCTGGAGATGAGTTTTGAAGGCGGACATATGCCTGCTGAGCTCTCCCAGTGTAACACGCACTCTGCCTTCACAAGAGTGTTCCAATACAACCAAGTATTAGATTGTCAAGAAGGTCCCAAAACAAGCATCTCCCTCACCATTCCAGTGGTAAGGATGAAGCTGCTGTTTGGGTAGGCTTCCACATCCTGTTCCCTTCCTCTCCATGTCCTGTTTCCCTCTTTTACATGGGCCACTCATTTATTCCCCCAGGCTTTGCTTGCCTTTTGCTCTCTGCTCCCTCTGAACTTAGCATCTTTGATAAATGGCTGTGGGTAGATATCTATGAACAAAACACAGCAGTCAGTCTAGAGCAAGGCTGGCTCTTTTCCTTTAAATAGGCTCCCCTTTGACACCCGAAATTGTGCCTCCTGAGCAGGGGATGGTACTGTTAAAACACTGCTAGCAATACTGAGTCAGCTCCAAGACCTTCAAGGAAATGCTGTGTTGTCTGTAGCTGGGGAAATCCTACCCAGAGCTCTAGGAACAGCAAATGAAGAAGACTGACAATGCTACAGAGATTTTTTTTTCCTATGTTACTATTGCAATGGACCAGTTCCATCTCCTGATAAGTGCAACCAAAGCGGAACAGTTATGGGAATTCATCTGGGCCTCAGGTGTGTGTATGTGTATATATTCCCAAGCTAGTAGATTCCTCTGATTAAACACCAGCGATCCAGTGTAGCCATTAAAGTATCTATCCTATTCTGTACATGCTCTGAATGTCTCTGTGTGGGGCCCTTTCTAGCCCAATCTGTCTTTGTTCTCAGCCAGTGCTCACAAACAACAGGGACAGCACAGACTGTTTGATGAAGTCCACGTGCACTGGAGTAGCTGCTTTCCCCCCAAACATTTACCTCCTCTCCTGGCAGACAGCTGTTGCGATGTTTATCTGTGCCAAAGGAATGGTTCCAGCTTTACTTCCTCAGCTGGGGATGAAAGGTCACTTGAAATCAGCTGCTGTGGTGATTTCACAGGGGAGTTGGCAGCTGGATCATTGCCTGCCCTGTTCAGCTGGGCCAATGGAGCACCCCCCCACTGCACCTTCTGTCCACTCACGTACGTGTGCATCAGACCACGACTGTGTGCGCAGGAAGTGGGATAATGAGATGGCTGTTACGCATGTGTTGGGCATCTCATAAAATCTCATCCAAATAAAAGACTGATCACTCACGTGATGTCGCAGAGCTTTGCTGCTGGACAGCGATTTGTGAGACTGCCGCAGACGGAATCACAAGCATGAGGCTGTCATACAGGTAGCCTGTCCTCCAAGCCTCCTGTGACCTTCTGAGCAGGGTCAGGTTTCTAAATGTTGTCCTGGAAGGAGGGATGAAGTGACCCTGTTCCTTAGCAAGATAAGGTGATTATGGGAGTCTGTATACAGAAAGAGTAACAATCCGCTTGACCCTTTGCGGGAGACCACAACCTAAATGCTCTCCTTCTTTCGGTAATCGTTCTCTACTGTAGAAGACTGAAAAAAGAAGGCCTAGCATGCAAAAAGCCGACAAGATCCCTCTCCCATCTTTGATACGCTTGTTTCACCACCCGTCCTACTTTGATGAAGTCCAAAGACAGCAATCCTGCTTTCTTTGCTAGGGGATGGCAGTGAGTCCTGCTCACTGCAGTAGTGACTGGCCTCAGGGTGACTTGCATCCCTCTGCCAGGCTCCCTGAACTGCAGCATTCACAACGATGACTCTTCGTTTCTGCAGAAGAGCGTTATGAATTCCCTGGCATCAGGCCTGCTTACTGTCTCTGTTCCTGACATCTTAATAATGGCATGTAAATTCTGAGTCCCTCTTTGGACATTAAGGGTTTGGGGTTTTTTTTATACGCCTTCTGACTGCTTTGGGAATTTACACTTTTTAAAAACACCTTTTAAAATCTGGCCAACAGCTCCTAGCTATGGTGACAGGGTAATGAGACCAGCTCTGTCATTATGGACAGGGCATGGAGGAACCTCCTCATCACTGATCTTCACCTTCTGATGTTGAGATTAACTGTAGGAATAATTGCCCCTAGCAAAACACAACCACCCGAAAAAGGTATCTGTAAATGGCACATGGGCCCTTGTCAACTTCCAGGTAAGCCAAAAGTAGTAGGTGTCAGTTTGTGAGGAAAAATTGAAGGGAATTCATTTTTTTGGTGTATGTCGGAAGGCTTACTTTGTGAGAATGAAGCTGCAGACTGTACCATCTCCACTGAAAAACAGAGGCTACCTGTAGGCACTGTTAAATAACAAGAGCGGCTAGTGGGATGACTCCAGCCTTTGATGCGAGGCAAAGCTGAGAAGGCACAGAGGGGACATCCAGGAGTCAAGTGGCCCCTTGGAGAGATCACAGCCTGTAAGTCTAGCTCTGTATTTCAGCTGCCTCCTCTCTGCCACCAGAAATCCTGGGCACTCGAGAAACAGCAGTGGAAATTTCTGCTACACCACTGTCCCACCTCAGGTACACCTGGTTTGTTAGGCTCAGCTTTGCCACACAGGAATCCACAAGCACACTGGAAAATTAACAGTGGTTCTGGAGACTGACCACCACTAAGCTGTAACATTTTCTCCTTAGAGAAGAACTGCACAAGCAGCCCCCAATGCATCCCCCTAATTCAATGGGACGTGCTCAAGTCCTGCTGCATTCCGCTGAAGTTTTGTCAGAGGTTTTAATTGTATCAATATGTTGGTGTCTCAGTTTCACTGCACAATTCTTTTGGAGACTGTGCTTAATTCCTCAGACACCCAGTTTTCTCTGAAATGTTTCCTTCAGTGTTGTCATAACGCTGGCAAATGAAAGCGGGTGGGCCTTACAAAGGCCATTGGGCACAGGCATCTCCCCTCTCTCCGGTTCCTTAAGTTCCAGATCTAGCACTGCCTTTTCCGCTCCGTAGTGCTGCATGGAGGACCGGCTCCTCCAGTCACTGGAGCTCTTCTGATACAAATCAGCTGTGAAAAGGCCCAGAGTCTTACCAAATCCTGGCATAAGAAGTAAAGGAATAAAGTGCACTGCATTTCCCTGTGTCAGAGGAGGATTAATTCACTTTTTCAGGCTGCTTTGAAAATTAAAGGTGCCATGTGGTACAATATTGCTATTCCTGTTTTTCACCCTGTAGCTGATACGTAGCATGGCCCTTACAAACTAACTGGAGAGGTGGTTTTCACTGGAGCTGCTACAGCCTGCATGCTTTGTTCTAACAAATGCGCCCTACCTCACCCTCCCCTGTTCCCCCTCCTCTAAGCTCCTCTGCAAGGGAAATAAAAACATCAGTCCCCAGCACAATCTGTCAAGCACGGGCTAATCCACTCTTTGCTTGTCTCATGGTCAGTTTGGTTTCTTTCTGATTGGTACAGCTACCTTTCTTATTGCTGAGATTTGAATTCCACTCAGGTTTGGGCTTTGGTATATTTTCATGGTAATATTATTACGATGATTGCAATATTCGGTCGCACATCCCCTCCGTATGCTCGGACTGGAGAACAGTACTTCAGCAAACAAGCAACCACCCAGTAAGGCATTGCTCTTGCCATGTTACGGAGGGAAAACGAGGCAAAAAGCACTGACTTGCCCAGGGAACTGTCATCCCATGTGGATGCCTCAGCAGCAGAGCTAAGCAGAGAGCTCACTGGTCCCTGGATAAGCGCCAGCCACTGATAATCACTACAGCACTGTTGCTTTGCCTCTCTTTCTCCTCGTTTTGGCTTTGTTTATAGTGATCTCTATGGAAGCTTTGGAAAGATGATTAAGACATGGGCCTTCATATAGCTCCTGTGGTGAGACTGAGCAGATCCACCAGGGACAAAGCTCAGTTACTCAGTGAGGCTCAACAGTAGATCAGGTTAACTGGCTAACAAACATGGCATGTTAGGCCAGTTATTTCCCCTGTTTGCCGGTGGTAAATGAGGCCCCAGGCATGGTCTTTACGGCTTTCTTCTAATATCCTTTGTGCCTCTGTTGTCCTCATGCTGTTAACTCAGAGGTGATTGCTGTCTGACAGACCGCTCCAATACTTTTCACTTCCTTTGCATGAGCTAAAGAGAGGTTGATGACAGCTCAATGAGAAATGTCAGTGCTTAGCTGTGCCCAGGATCAGGCCTGCTCTGATTTTTTGGAGGTCTGCCCAAAGCAAAAAACAGTTCTTAACGTATCAGTGTTGACCCATCACTGCCTGTCTACCCTCGTGCAGGTGGTTGTGTACCCCTCTATGTAGCTGTTTCTGATGGTAAAAGAATCCATGCAAGAAGACACAGCCGAAGAACAGCTGGGCCAATAAGTTTGCGCAGCCTGCCGTACATTCAGAGATGTCCCTTTGCCTTTGATGTGAAATGACCTAAGAGCCCTGCTGAGTCATTCCTTCCTGCAATTACTGCAGCTCCTCTGGTGAGAGCACACGGACCGACCCACGAATCACTGTACGTGAAAAACACACCTTCTCTAAGATGGACATGCTACTAGAACAGAAACCCTTAAAATGACATGTCCCTTAGTGGAAGGAAAAACCCCATTCTTTTTCACGTCTTTTGCATAACCAACCACTCAAAAGGAATTTTTTCATTGTCTTTTGGCCAAGACCACTATTTATTTGCCCAGGATCCAATCTGTGTGCAAGCACTGAGCCATTAAAATTGGCAGGGAACTGGTAACGCTCATGACCAACAGCCTCTTCCTTCCCTGATCTTTCATCTCCATCGCAGGTAACATTTAAGGTGTTACATAAATATTTCAACTTGAGTGGCTGAGCAGCCTTAAACACTTCGAAGTCACAGCTTCAGCGAGGTGAGGATGTGGCCAACAGCCGTGTCAGCACCTATCCATGCCTCGCACCTCCACAGGGGTTGTGGTCTGGTGAAGCTCACTGCCAGGGCAGGGCAAGTCCCTGGGCACGCAGGAGCCCGGGGAAGAGAGCAGGCCTGGAGACGAGACTGCCCTTCCTCCGCGCCAGGCCTGTGGTGACGGGCTCCCGGGGCGCAGGCAGGCCTGCTCGGTACGCCAGCGCAGCTCTGCCGTT
>NW_010411172.1:36517-37673 GCF_000710305.1 Buceros rhinoceros silvestris | reverse complement strand
GTTCCTCCATGTTGAACCCAGGACAATGGAAGACAGCTCAAGATATCAGCAACAGAAAATTTCAGATCCTTCACAGATTAAGGCTATGAATATTTTTTTTCACTTGTTTTCACCTAACTGGTGAAAGCTCTTGAAGAAGAGTAGAAACTGGCTTTCCTCCTCAATTAAATTTTTCTTCTTATTAAGTCCATCTGAAGACAGGAAGCTCTTGGGGAATGTGATCTGTTTTACAGAAACAAGTACATAGTTGCTTTCTCATTACAAGGAACATTTGCTGACACAAAAATAAGTCATGTTGACAACTCAGGAAAATGCAAAAGAAAATATTTCCAGTGATTCAGAGCCTTTTCTTGTGTTATTGACCTCATCGCCCAGTTTGTATCAGTGGAGGACAATATCAGTTTTTGGTGATTATCAGACAATTACATTTCTACACACCTGGTATCTACCCTCTGCATACATATTTATGCCAGGAAAGATGAGTGCAAAATGTTTGCCAAATTGGTTATATCTACTCCTGTTCAGTGAAAAGATGACAACAGGTTACATAGTCATAGTAAATCTAAATCACTGCCTTACAGCTAACTTTTGGATTCTTTATTTCTTCAAGCTGGCAAGAAAACAATCCCTAGTCATTTTGCAGTTATTTTTCCCAAACCTCATATTTCTCCTTTTGTCTAAACCTCCAATTTGGCTTCCTCAAAACTAGTAAGGTATGACAAAAGCTAAAGCAACATGCTTTTCATGTACAATATGTCTGAAAAAGGTACTTATAATCTCTTGGGTTATATATTTAAGAATCTCAATTTAAATGCAGATTTTTAAGTCCCCAGTTAAGCATCCATGAGGGATGTATCTCACCTGATTAAAATACCAACAGTGAAAATATTTGGGATTTAACATTTTCTTCCACAGACTGAGCATAGTTAATAGGGAGTCCCAAAGAGGATAAAGTTTAACGGATGATTTTTTTTTCCAGGAAATTTTCAGGTAATGCAGTAATTCTCCAAGTAGGCTTATTTCAATATAACAGAATTCCAGTGCACTTACTCACAAAGGAGCTAATACATTTCAGCGAATGCCTAAGTTATTTTCCCTTTTGTTATCTAAATTAATAATTACCTGTACAATAGCTATTAACTAACAAGAATTCCTG
>NW_010411172.1:5865-36426 GCF_000710305.1 Buceros rhinoceros silvestris | reverse complement strand
CTGCTGGAGATGAAGTCCCAAATTTGCAATTTGCCATATTGCACCTCGATTATGTTTCACACAGCCCCAGAGCTAAAGAAGGTGTTTGTATTGGCTAAGTTAAGAGGTATAATTTGGCTGGCTAAGTGCAAGTGCTAGTCTTTATAAGTCAGCTGAGAATGGTTGCCTCTTGCAGAGCAGGAACCAATTTTAGTAAGTTTAGACATCCAGGTAAATTAATTGGATAAGATGGTTTCCTCTGACACTTAAGATAGCATCTTCCAGGCATTCCTTTGTTACATTTGAAATATGTATATATTCCAAATTACATCGAATGACTCCCAGAAGGCAAGTAAATGCTTAACTATTTGCACATTTGGAGTTTGGATTTAAAAAAACAAATCCCCACAAAATGTTTAATAGAAACTGGAGTTAAATACACCTTCAAGTCAGAAAGCTGTACAAGTTATGAGATCTCAGGGAAAGACTCTACATCAAGACTGGAAATTTATCACTGATAACTCTTATTTTAGCAATTGTATTACTCTTTGAATCAACCTTGAAATCAAATATCTTTGGATATAGAGTGGATTGCCTGATCTACAGAGCATGGGAAAAAAAGCCAAGCTAATGTTGATTTTATTTCTTTTATCTTCAAAGCCTAAAGAAGGGACATATTCAAAATAACAAAAAAAAAATCCTCTTTTAGCATGTTTCTCTGCAGCTGTCATAAGTGGGCTTATAAGAAGTAGAGTGCTTTTCCATGATGACCTGAGCATGTCAGAAGCTGTACAGACATGTCTTGCAATAGGAATTCTTCCTGCACTTTCTATTTGGCCATGATCAGTCTCAGACTAGCCCACTGGAGGACTGCTGCCCTTGTACAGCACAGGAACGAGGAGCAGCAGTGATGGGCCTAGGTCACTGTGCAAAGCCAATTATTCAATATGAATTTGCTTCTGGCCCCAGAGAAAAAAATTTAAGTCAAGATAGGAGAAATGACTGCTGACAGACATGGATACATAATAACATATGAGGAAATATCACTCAGCGTGATGAGCAAAAGGGAAGGCATGTTAGGAGCTAAACCTTCCGCTAGTCCTCCTGAGGCCAGGGGCATTTCAGTGAGGAGGCTGAGGGAAATAATGAGACACTCTGAGACACTTACAAAGAACTTCTCTTGAATTTGGTGTTTGCTTCTGGTGGACCTCTTAGCATATTTCCTTGTTAAGTGCAGTTTTCTAGCCCCTTTTTTGCGTGTGTGCATCTTAAGTAGATATTGTTTAATTCAAACACAGTTCCAAGGAATTCTAGAACACAGCAATGAATATGATGTGCAGCCTTTCCTTAGTACTTCTGAGAATGAGTCATGTATCCATCCCAGACTCTATCTCAAATGTGTCATCAGCAATGGAAGTCCTCATTGACATTAATAATAGGATGCCCACATCACTCTTGCACTATCTCTCACTGTCACTAACTCTATTTCTGCCCATCTGGGGCTGCTATCTAATACACTTAACCTCTTGTCTCTGTGGTAGAGAATATGTTTTGGTTTATTCTTTTATTTGTTTTTAACCTCACTGATGATGACTAGTAATGCCATAAATGTCACAACAGTCATGGCCACATCCAGCCATCCTATCTCAGTTCATATTTTCCTACTTTTAAAATATTTCTTGATATAGCATGCACTTTTTTCAGAAGGGTTCCGGAATTTGGAGTTTCCTTCTCATATGGTGGTTTATTTCTCTGTACAACTGTCAAGTTTATTCTTTCACGTTATTTAATTGCTAGGCTTGTTAGAAGCATTTTTCCTTGTAAGCTCTAGCCCATTTTTCAAAACGGCCTTCAACTTCCAGATTCGACCTGATATGGTTGTAATAGTTTGCCTTGAAAAGGTAACCTCTAACGCTCTCTTATATATCATGTCTTGGCATAAAACTAAAAACTGAACTAAAAAATGTTGTCTTTCTTCAATTCTACCTTTACCTGAACCCCACTCTCAAATGTCTCACCGTTCAGCCTCAGTATCACACTACCTGAAGGTAATACACTGTTACGAGGATGGCTCACATGGCTAGCAACATCAGCCATGTTTAATCTTGTTTGCTGTAGTGTGAACTAGTCCCCAGGAGGTGTCAAGCACATCTGCGTTCCACTGCAATCACCCACGAACACAGGTGCCCTGCAGTTACTCTGATTTTTAGGATCGGAGTCTGCCGTAGTATTAATGCTTCCTTTCCTTAAGACTGGACATTTCAAAATCCTGCCCTAAGATTTCATGCCTGTTCAGGCATTTGCCTCTGATTTTTCATTCCTGTCTTTTCTTTCTCTATTTTCCAACTTCCTTTGAAACATGTAATTATTTTAGTTGAAATCACCAGGTACAGTGGATTTGAATGATTAGAAAGTTTTCTTGATGCACTATCTTAATCTTTTTTGAAAACAGCAATTGGGGCTCCACAGAACTACAAAATTCAGAAAAACAAAGGAGGAAGAAGGGCTTTAATCACATTGCAGAGAATAATTTTACGGTGCAGCTTTAAACAGTAATAATACAAAAACATAAAAGTGAGGGTTTTTTTTCCCCCTCAGTTGTGTCAGTTCTATTAGATTTTCTTTATCAATACTTGTGGGTTGTTGGGGGCAGGGGGGCGGCTCTTATTCTGAGTCTAAAAAGAGTCTTCACTTTATTCTTAGCCCAGAAACTTCATGGGAACTTGCTGACATACACTGTAGTGTTGCTCATGTTTCTGTAGATTCAGACAATCAGAAAGAGTAAATCTAACCAGATCATGCTCTGAACTCTTAAAATCCATTTTGTATTCTCTTCAGGGTGGAAGACTGGACAGCAGAATTAATTCTTCAGATGCTGGGGAAAAATATCAGCTATACTGTGTTAATATTGCTTACAGGTCTTTCAGCTGAGTGCTACTCATCTTCCCAAACCTTTGGAGTGGTCAGCAAGACAAGATAAACAACCATCACTACTTACAGGAAATGCTAAACCCCCACCCCCCCCCACCCCCTCACAACACCTCAACTCCTTTTTGACATCCAGTCCCTGAATCACTCAGTACTTTTGAGCAATTTTTAAACAGTTTAGTCTCTGATCCTATGAGACTAAGTTGTGTTTTTATTGAGGCTACTTTTAAGTGCAACATCCTCTTTTCTGCTACAAACATTCAAGCTTTTCTGTCTGCCTGAGGTCCACTGAAGTTCTGCTGACTGAAATGAGCTCTACATGGCTTAAAGAATTGGTTGAGACTTTCCTGGTGTTTTCTGTTTCTGTAGTATTCAAGTTCTAACACAAACTAGGAGATGTGTATGTATCTTCTGTGTGGTTTCTGGTATTCCAATGTTACTTTACTCTGTTCTGTCACTTGAACTACTGGAACCTGCTGCCAAGGACAAAGATGAAATGTATGGCAAACACTGTGTTCCCAGCAGCCTTCTGGATTTTCCAGACAGCCTGCCAAGCACAGAGGCTTGTGTAAACTGTACTGGATTCTAACTGCAATAAAATCTTCAAGTTTGAAAACTCCCTGGAAAATGGGACTGCAACACTTCTCTGTAGTGCTCCTTTCCAAGACTATTTAAAACAAAAGCCAAGAGCAATCATATTCTGTGTCCTTCATATAATCACAAAAGTCATCCTCATTTTCACTGTCACAAGCCCATCATTTGATTTTGCCTCAGAAAATGCTGAAAGTGTGGGTCCTAATGGTGCAAAAAAGGAGATCATAAATGTACAAAGAAATATTTACTTATTAGAAAAACTTCAGGACTATGGGTACCTTAGCTGCTTTAATCTTCTACGGTTTTTTATTGTTCAGGCTGTAAACACAAGAATTTACCTTCTGGTGCCTGTTACATCAGTTGCTCCATCATTGTGCAACAATTAGGTGACCTAGCTGGAATTCAAGAAAGCTAATATTTTTCCCCTGATACATCCATTGTCTCTGAGCAAGCCATTTAGTTTTACATGCAAAAGGATATAAGCATCTGTATTTGGCATATGAGCTTCTGTTAGTACTCCTTTTCAACATAAGAATTTTTAAAAGTTTCTTCAACAGTCACCTAAATCAGGAATTATCTAAATTTGTATGCTTTTTACAGAACAGCTTTTTGTATCCTACTTGCTTATTAACCTTCCCTTGGTTTTTAAAGTGGTCAAGTGCCCAAAATCACAGCTATACCCAGAGTCCGTGCACTCTATTGGCCCTCAACACACACAGACAGCAGATGGCAGCAGCGAGACGTACTCGCCTTAACAGCCACCCTTTCACCTTTCTTAAGATGTCAGTCCAGTGTTCCAGGCCATCGACTATCAGGTGACCTGAGGTTGAACCTTGTTCTTTTTGAAAATATTCTGGACAAAACAATATTTGAACATTTGCTGGCATTTGAAAGCAACCCAATGATCCTGTAGCATGTTAAGACATCCTTGTCTGTGGCTACAAGAGAGCTGCGTGAAGTGATCCTGTGAAAGCACTGAGGCATTACTCAATAGCATCTTAGTGTTCTAATGCTTGAAAAGGCAAGCATCATGAATTTCAGTTGACTTGGATTTAATCTGGGGTAAAAAAAAAAAAATGACTGAAATTTGGATGTCTGGGGAATTTGCCATGAGCTCAGAGGCATTGGTTTCAGTCCATTTTCCAGCACGCTTTTAATTAAATTAAATATTATTACATCAAGGACTGAGACCTATGTTAGACCATTTTGACATTCTTCCACACAGTTATCCTGTCATGTTTTCCAAAACCCTGAAGAAGATTTAAGACTTCCATGGAAAGCAGTTTTTCTGCATTGCAACACACGTTATAACTTAATATAGAATATTAGATTAGATAATTAGATAATAAGAGTATCTACTCAGAGTGGCTACTGCGTCCGGAACAGTTGAGGTAGGAAAGAATCTACTGAGATGATCCAGTCTAATTCTTCTGCTCAAGCATGCTACAGCATGCTGCTTGGGGTCATGCGGTTGGTTTTTTAGTATTTCCACAGACGAGATGCCACATCCTCTCTGGGCAGCCTGTTCCAGCGCTTGATCATCCTCGTGGTAGAAACAGATTTGCTTGTGTTCAGATTATTTTCTCAATTTTTATTTAATTAATTATTTTCCCAATTTCCCACTTTCCATTGCCTCTTGTCCTGTCACTGGGCACTACAGAGAAGAGTCTGGTTGCCTCGTCTTCATTCTCTCCCATCAAATATTTATACGCATTGATAAGATCCTCCCCTCAACACTCTCTTCTCCAGGTTATTGCTAGGTTAATGCTTGGTCTGCTGAGCTACCATGGAAAAATCTATTTCTGGTTGCACTTCATTTCCTGAGGAGTTTGGGCACTCCTCTGAATCCCAGAAAAACTTCTTAAATGTTTGATAAGCAGGCTTAAAGAAAACTACTAGCTTCAGTGGTTTTTGATAGCCTATGAAATTCTCCAAGCACTCTGCTGGCACTTTGAGTCTTGCTCTTGGTCAGCTCTTGTTTGAGACAAACCTGCAAGCTGAAATGGCATATGGAGGCTAATATACCTCTGTGTGTGTGTATCCTTGTTTTTATCATCTCAAGATCATCCTGAAAGCAAAAGGCTCATAATTTCAGTCAAAAAAAAAAAAGTAATTACATTTTCTAAGTATTCCATGAACTAAACAAAAACAAAAAGATGTTTGCTGTAAGTATTGTATATGTCTCTACATGGTTGAGAAATCAGAAATAGTAAAAAGTGCTGAAAGTGGTTTATTTCAGGCATCAATATATGCTGGAGTACTGCACAACAGATGGCAGATAGCTAGAAATAGAGGAAAGAAAATGTAGTGTAGAGTTTGCTAAATTTGTGGCAAAATCAATCACAGTAAACACAGAATTTGATCCTGCAGTTAAAATGGGAATTAGTGTCTCCCACACATACAGTATCATGGTCCACTGGATCACCTCTACCACTTGATCCAGAACCACCAACATATTCTCACTGACTTCAGTTAGCTCTGGGAATGAAAAATTTTGTGGAGCAGTCCGGAAGTGAAATAATGACAAAATATCGTTTGTAACTGGTGGAACAGAGAACATGAAAATCTGTTCAAAAAGTAAAATGGGATGGTCATAGCTTTGTCCATACTGGACACATCTGCTTCTGGAGAGTTGGAAAAGTTCTTCATCTATAGTAAACTGACTTCCACTCTCAGATATAGAATATAATTTTGAAATAATTGGACTTGAGCTATGCTTTTGTCGTTAGTGTGTCTAATACCAGGATCTCACCAGTTCTGCTTACAGGCAGACTGCAATTGTGCTGTCAGAGATGTGTTAGGGTCTCTACTATTGCTCATTCAGTCAATGAAATACAGGGTTTAATGTTTTTACTCCCTAGGTATCTTACATGGCCTGAGACACTGCAAATGAATACTTAGTTAAAACCAGAGCTATATTTATTCCTTAGCAAAACAGTTACTGAATTCCATTACAGTTATAACCTCAGTGTCAGCATGGGTGTAACTCATGAGAGACCTTCATTGTGTTTGAGGGTGTAGTCTCTAGGAACTGACATTGTAAAGGTTAAGTGACTAAGAACAGCGTAAATAGAAGGGCAGGTAGCAGGGATAAAAGGGATAATTGAGTGGCACTGCATTTTATTTTTTATCGGGCAGGAAAGACTGCAAATGAAGCAGCTGTGCTGTGAAGTAAACACAAGCTGGGGAGCAGCAGAAAAGGGGAAAAAAGGGACATGAATCAAAATACTTTGTTTTCATAAAAGAGAAGCTTTCGGTTTTTTTACCTTGGTGTCAGGTCTCTTATGTAGAAGATCTATGTATTTCATTTCAATTTTTTTTTAATTGAAAAGCCCCAAATATTCCAAACAAAAACAAAATGATAAAATTACAACAGTATGAGAGTGCGTAATTTGCGAAGAGAGGAAGTTCCAATTGAAATCTCAACAAAACTGACAGCTTTTAAAGACATTTCAACTACAGAGAAGGAAATCACTTCCAGGATACCTGTTAGCTATAGAATATAAACACAAAAAAATCCTGCCAATCTACAGTTTAGTCTAAGTCTTCACGTTTAAAGGATATTTATTAACACCAAGGTGTTTAGAACAAGAGTAAAGAAACTCAAAATATCTAAAGCTTGTCTAGTTTTTGGCAAGATGGAAGAAAGTATAAACAAGTGCCCTCGATTTCTATATTTAAATTCTTGAAACTGAGCTGAAAGTGTTGCTACATGTGTTCTCCAGAAGGCAGTTTTCTCTTCTCATTACATGCCCTGCCTGGTAGCTGTAGTTCACAAGAGCCAGTAGACTTGTGGAAGTACGATCCAGATTTTTAAAGACATTTCCACATCTAACTCTCAGAAAATTGGAACGAGGTATCTAAACAACTTTGAAATGTGTCCAATATCCTTTCACATATACATAACCCCGGCTTGTATCATAAGCCAGTGCTTCATTAAAGCTAGACTATGTTCAAGTTTTGCCTATGAAAAAGCCTCATGTATGTCAACATAAAATTATAGCATTTCTCAAAAATGCAAGCATTGAGCTTATTCTATGTTAGAAACATCTCATACTGATCTAGAAAAGGTAGGGGAAGAAGGAACCTCTTGTGTGTCAGAGCAACAAGACACCTGTGTTTGCACACATTTTTCCAGAGATCACTGGAATTTTAGAGGTTGCGTTATCAGCCTCTTTGCTTCCCCCTCACACAAGTCCTGTCTGCCCCCAAAATGGAGAAGTGTGTCTTCCCTACTGAAAGCAAGAGCAAAGCTCCCCATCCTTCAGATAGTCTGGCAGGTCTTGTTTCTTCTCTCCAGGACACAGAGACAAGTGAGGGCTGTGCAAGCATGGGGCCAGCAGGAAGAGCCCCAAAGGTTGAACCTCTTCCATGTGGTTGAGCAAACTTGACCTTCATAAATGCCAACTAAAAGGGAAAACTTTAATGTAAAGGCTGTTCTGGAATAGGATCGTAACTATAAAATAAAATAGGTAAAATGGGAAAGCACTGCTTTTCCACTTCTCAGTGCCTCCTTCTCAGCCTTCACTCCCTGACAGCATTCAATACAATGCCTGAAAACACCTTCAAAAAGAAATATTTCTCAGTGAGATTGTGGCCCAGTGGTAGCAGTGAACATCACCATCAAGAAGTTGTTCATGTAAGAGATAAAAAGAGAGTTAAGTCACAGAAGAAACAGTTCAGTGTGGCCCTTGGGGCAAAGGGAAGCAGTGCAAGGCCTCAGCTGTCAGTGCTGCAGCTGAGAATGGAGCAGCGGCTTTGCTCGTCCTTTGCCAGGATGCTTAATCACATTGGTCAAGCCACTGCTGTCAACTGGATGTTAAAATCACAATGAGATTTTAATATAGCAGTGAGTAGGTTAACACACATGCAAAGCTGTTAGAGAAAATGTTGTTGGTCGTTTGCAATACCAAATATTTCCTGGTGACAGAAAAAACAAAAGTGGAGGCTCTGGGCAGTCTGGGGAAGTTGTAAAGAGCAGGTGGAGAAAAGCTTTGAGGAGAGAAACATGTCCTGAAAGTGCTAAAGCCCTGCCTTAAATGAATGAATGACTGAGTTCCAGCTGTGCATAATAAATGCTCCTCAACTTGCTAAATCCATGCAGGAAACTACAAAAAGTAAAACCAGTATTACATCTAGTCAATGAATAAGCAATTTTTTCTTCTTTAGGATTTCCCATGGAAACAAATCTCACTGCAAGTACCAAAATTGATGAAATTTTGTTTCTTCTGGATTTATGCCTCTTTTTTGATTGATTGACTTTTTGACTGAATTATAGCAACATTTTCTTCTATCTCCATAAAAAACTGGATTACGAAACTGAGGTAACCCATTTTCCCTTCTCTTCCCCCTCCAACTGTCCTCCAGCAAAGTAGGAAGAAAAGAAACCATCTCTTTGTCTACTTAAGCATCTCAAGTATTAGGCTAAAGTAATCTATTTCCCCTACATTATCTCCCACTACCTGCATGTTATATGAGCAATGACAGCCAAGGGAATGGAAACTTACCCAGGACAAAGTTACAAGTGTTTATAAATAAATGTTTCTTATCCTCTACAGTCCATTCTTCAGCAAATCTAGCAGAACAGAATTGCTTTTGAAACCTCTGTATCTGGAAACTGATTAAAAATCCCCGCTGGATATGGAAGTTTTTAGGATGTGATATCACACCCTGGTAGAGTGATTTCCTAAGCTTTGTTTCCATGAAAATTAGCATTAAAATAGTGAGTGGTTACATAAAAAGGCATGATGTAATAATGCATGTATATAAAGAAAAGAAAAAAAAACCTATATCAGGTTTTCTTTGGCTTTTAAGTCTTTGAAGTCTTTGCAACCTTAATATTTAGTTAATATGATTTTGAACATATCTCTCTTTCTCTCTGAATATATTTAGAATATATATAGTCACATTTTAAGTGTATACACTTCTTATATACACATATATATGCAAGGAAATGTAGTCATTTATATATTTACACACATGCAGTTATACAACACTGGATTATAATATTTGATTTTGTTATTACTTATGCAGCTGGACTACTTGCTTTTCAAAACATATTAAAACCCAGCTATGATCTATAATAACTCTCCAGGGAAAACTGCAGTGCAAAAAAAAGAGGCTTAAGCTTTGATACTGTTGCCTGCTGTAACCGAAGTCCTGTTAATTGCAAACTGGGGATTCCACTATTAAGATTTCAATAATTGTCGTATCACTTAGGAAGTACAGTAATAAATCTTCTTTGTAAGAGAAGCTTAAGTGACAATTATTCATCTTTACATATAGAAAAGAGATCTGCATGACAGGAAGCAGTGTGTTACTGCAGTTAAAAAGCCTTCTGCAGAAAGCTTATTTTTTAGCCTGTGAAGAAAACATGAGTAGGGGAATATAATGATCAACATCCATTATTTAAGTGGTTTAGGTGCAAGCTGCACTGCTCAGATATTTACGAAGAGAGAACTGTCTTTGCCTCAGAGAATATACAATTATTAGTATTGATAATTTAACTGAAATTGATGAAAAGGCTCTGATGGATATTGGACTGGGATGCATGAGCAGGAAAGGGCAGAACTGGGCTTGAAGTTCCATGCAGCTATCAGAATATGCAGCAACAATTTAAAATTGTAAAAGCAGAACTGCACAAAAGCAGGATTTTTCACTGCTTACTAACTCTTCTTTTCTGCTTATCTGGCTGGTGATTTTTTTTATTCCCCCATTGAAATGATCAAACAAAATACTCTTCTGGAAAGAAAAGGATAAAATCACAAAACTGCCAGGGGAGTTTACGTATAGATGACTAAATTGAGGCTTTTTTGCTGCTTATATAACAGAGTAGATAGAATCCTCTGCACCACTGACATCCTGTTCAAGTCTTATTGAGGGTTTCGGTGTAATTAACACACATAGGCATTTTGCTTTATTTTCCTTCAGGTAAATTTTCTCAGTAGTGATACAGGGGTGACCCTATTAAGTACTTAGCCATCCTCTTCTGTCTCTGTGAAATGTTTGTATTCCTTTAAGAGGTCAGGGGCAGGAAAGTGGAGAAAGACTAATAAAGGCTAATAAAATAAACATAAGGGGCCAAATTTCTACAAGCTACCAGAATGCTGTGCAAAATTTGACCTGATGTCTTGCAATGACTTCTAATATTTCCAGTAAGAAGATTCGTTTCAAATTTTAGATTTTATTTTAATTAGACATCATGGAAAAAATGTCATGTAAGTCAGAACAGTGCTTACAATTGCAAATGACATTTTTAAAAATATTACAGTGGATCGGTGAGTATTAAAGTATCCATTCTTTTTCTTAACTTGTGGTAGATATGTTATTCTATTTTTATGAGGTGCATCCAAAGTAATACTAAAGTAAGGCTATGCAGTTTCAATAACAAAACTAGTAAATTATAAGAGACATTTCCTCCAGCACAACACAGTTCCGCGCTTTGGGTTCTGGGGACAAAACCAAACCTGTAAACCAGACCAGCTCCAATCAGGAGAATAGGCAGGTAGTCATAGTCTCTTCCATCCCTCTTCCCACTTGTGCTTCTTAGGTGAGAAATGCTGGCAGACCTCTTCAGCACCATTTCTTACAACCTTATCCAGTGTAGATCTCAGTTATCCTAAACCACATATTTTTTTTAGGCTTCAGTTAAACCCATCTTTTCAATTAACCAAACGCATAATGAGATTGCATTTAAAGTAAACCATATGTTTGTATTGTCCAAATGTATTAAGATAGACTATTAATTCCTAGGAAAATGGAAGGACTTTAATTCATTCAACAGAAATTAGGTTAAGACACTGGGAATGAGACACCAAAATTAGAAGGGAATGGAATGGAATGGAATGGAATGGAATGGAATGGAATAGAATAGAATAGAATAGAATAGAATAGAATAGAATAGAATAGGAGTAGAGTAGAATAGAATATGAGTTAAGTACCTATGAATTTTGAAGGGTCTAGGTTTTCAGAGTCTGAGTTAATATCTGCTCCAAAAAATGAAACTTTGCACACTGAGTATCTTAAACCATTGCTAAATCAATATTTTGGAGATATTTGTTATGCATTTTAAGATTACATGCAGACAAATCAAAACTGTTAATGATGAATGTTAAACTCATTCTTTATCTAATTTTTACATTTTTTATTGTTTGCTTCAAAACACAATGGGAAAGTACATTTAACAAACCAGACACATCTGTCTTTCACTACTATATTTCAAGCTTTTTCTTGCAGCTACTAGGATAAAGAGCTAAAATGAGTTTCCAGCTGCTCTTTTTCATTACCTTTTTATAAGAAATTATGCTTTGTGCACAGCTATTGATACACATCTGTCTTTCCTGCCATAGAAATAGTATTCAAGAACATAATTGTCCTCAAGGAAGGAAAAAAAAATTCTGCAGATTGATACATGGCAGCATTTCTGATGCTGAAGCTAAAGGGATGCTGTTCAGTTGATTAGGCCACAAAATTGATTTACCTTTAAAGATGTTTCATATTATAGCTACTTCCAGACTCCTAAACATGGTTCTTTTGAAAATCAGTCTTCGTTGACAAATGTTTATGATAAAGCAATAACAAATGGCGCCGGGAATGGCTCCAAGGGTTATGCTTACTGGTGTGTTCTCACGACACCCAAAGGCACTCTTAAGACCCGCTTCATTGTCTTTGCTGACAGTAAACTTGCATGCCCCACTCCCTACTGCAGTTTGAAAAGCACCTTCCAGGGCACTCAGGACCCATATTTAAAGCCATGAATGTTGATTTAGTGCAGCTTGTGGAAACACAAAATCCTGCCAAGCATTCCTGGTCAGGCCACCCATGAGGTAACCCTTTGTGTGGGAAGCTACTGGAGATTCCTGGGACTTCTTTTAAAAAATACAGTAGATTTAGCCAAACAAGTTATAAGGACCAATAAAAGCAGAAAAGATATTCAAAGGGCATGAATGACAACTGTATCTCTCACTTCCATTTACGTTCTATAGAAATTAGGCATGTAAATGACATCTGAGGCTTTGAAAACTCCCCGCTAATTTTGAAGCACAGGATGGTAGCATGTTTTAATAAACTAGAATGCATGTCATTCTGAACAAAAGACATCTTGGGCTACTAAGCTGCTGCAGGCTCAGCAAAGAAAAATGTCACTGGAAATGCATTCATTAAGCGCGTAGATTTAGTTCTGTTGTGTTGTAAAAGCTGTTGTTTCTGCTGACTGTTAATAAGAAACATGTCACCTAACACTGTAGGAAAAAAACATTAGGCAGGACACTTCATGTGCATTAAGGTATAAAGGGGCATAATTTACAGCTGCTATGTGAGACATCGGGGCATTTTAAAGAGTTTCTACAACAGGCTATTGCATTTTAGGACACAGCAAAGATTTTCCCCATGATCACAGGTTTGTATACCCTACCTCTTTATCCTCATAAAGCAGGGGTGAAATGCTAACCAGTGTAAAGCCACCTGTGAGGATTAGCACATTACATCAAAATGTGTTCTTTCTGCATAACCTGATGTGTGCTTGGAGAATTACAAAATAGCATGATGAATTTGGCCCGCTTATTTTAAGAACTGGAGTACTTGTACTCATGGAAACCTTCAACTGTAGCTACAGTGGCAGCTGGGATCCTGCTCATCTTGACACTCACAAACCTGAACTTCACTTGTTGTAAAAAGAAAGGCAGGTGTAGAAGTTGAAGTTCTATACATAGTAATACTGAAGGCAAAAATTATGCTCCAGAGAATAACGGAGCTGAGAGTACAGTCTGGAACACAGCTCTTAACTCGAAGGTGTTGTGTCTAGCTTTCGGGATATTATAGGAAAATCAGTGTGACATTTCTAGATATGATTTGATTTTCTTTGGCTCCATAAAAAGAAGCGAGGGTAAGTGTAGCTGCTTTTGTGCTGAATTTTCTGGCAGTTATGTTAAATCAAAATGCTGAGGCCATGTTTTTGAAGCCCTGCTCAAAAGCATGGCCTTGAAAAGACATGGCATATGCGCCTTCCCATCTGCACTAGCATTTCAGTGACCAGTAAGAAAACGTGAGTTTTATATGCTACCTGTGAACACATTTCTTTCTGATGGAGTGGTGTATGTTGTTTTGAGTGATTCACAAGTGGTCAAATGAGAGGTCAATAGTACAGAACTCCTGAAGAATTGTACAAAATAGAGCAACAGTGTAGAAAAATATTTAACAGGAGTGTAGAAGCATGTTTAGTCACAAATGTAAGGTAATGAACCTAGGCAAATAATAACCTGATCCATGGTTACAGGATACCAAACTCAGAACTACCAGATTGTTCATCGAAACGCTAACACCATCAATTCAATATGCAACAGCTGTCAACAAATGCAAATATTATTTGACATCATTTGGAAAGGTACTGAGAACAAGAAAAAGGCAGTTATTTTATTTCTTTGCCAAAATCTTGAGTCCTGTGTGACATTCTGGTCCCTGCAACTCAAGGATGTAATAAAGTTAGAAAAGGTACAGAGGAAGTAACCTAAGATGATTATGGTGATGGAGCAGCTATTTTATTAGAAGACACTATAAAGGCAGAAGTCCTCAATATGGAGAAGAAAAGAATGATGGAAGGTGAAATAAAGATTTACAAAATAATTAAAGCAGTGGATGAAGAACTGTTATCACCATATCACCACACATCATAACACCATACAGGAGCTAGAGAACAACCATCAAAACTATTAAGAAATCCATTTCAAATTGATAAAATAAAGTAATTCTTAACAATGCACCTCTGGAATTTATCATCACAGGAAGTTGTAAGTGTAGATAATGTATGAGCAGGTTACAAAATGGTTAGACAAAGTAATGGACAGGTCTGTAAGCAGATAGCTCTAAAAACCCTAGTACCATAACCCTGGGCAGGTAGAGTAGTAAGGTACTGAAGAAAGCATCAAGACTGGCATATGCTCTGCAGACAACATCTCCTGGTGTCACTGTCTGAAACACAACACTGGGCTTGATGAACCATCAGTCTGAGTTAGTAGAACATTTCTCATGTCTTTATAGTTTCCTATATCGAACTTCTGTGTAATAAGATAGGGCCAGTTATATGCACTCACAGCATAAATATTGCAGGTTGCAGTAGGAATATTGTCCAGGTGTGTAGTCACTGTATAAAGTGAGGTATTACTGTGCCTTACAGGAACTTACTGGTTAAAAACTGATTTGTGTTTTTGGGAATGCATCCATAAAAGCAACACAACACATCTAGAGGATACAGGAGACATATAGCACACTCTCCAGTGAGAACATGGCAGGCAAGCATCCTGTCTCCATCAGATAGCAATCTCTCTCCTAACAACAGGAGAGAGATTGACTTTGACAGCAAAGTCAGCAGGCTGCAGATCAAAAGAACTGTAACACATTTTGAAGCACTTCTGAAGAAGGAAAGGAAAGTCAATTACCAGAATTGCCGCCAGGCTGACAGGCAGTCTGTGGAGGGAGCCTGAGGATGTTCAGCCTTCTTGGATCCAGGAAACGTTAAGACTTAGAAAAAAGAGCAAGTATACACACATTTTGGGTTTAATGGTTTTTGGATACACTTTTCTTGAAAACATGCTATTCTAAGTAAATATTATGTAATATTACAATGAGCACCAGGATCTCTGCTTGCCGAGAAACTCACAATGTGTACTGGGCAGTGAAGGCTAGATATGATTTGAGGGCAGGAGATGAACATGATCACATGCAGAACCAGGTGATGGTGAGAAGGCAAATGCGTTAGGGTAGGGAAGGGTGTACCCTTCCTGAAATGAAGGTAGCTAAGGGTACTTTACAGCTGATACTGCTGACAGCCAGACTTTGAACATAAGGCCTGATGTGTGTAACCAACTTGACCCACAACTCTTGACTCTTAAAAGGTCCACATTGTGCTGGAAATAGTTTCTACCCATGAGGTCTGCAGACAATATAGGTATGACAGTGGGTAGAGAAAAATGGATAGACACACATTTTACACACATAGAACACAAACATAGGATGATAAAAGACTTGTCTAAAAGAGCACAGGTGTCTCAGCCAGAAATAGGGACTGAGCCGTAGATTTCTGAGTCCTTATTTGAACCCTCAAGCCCCGGACCTGTTTCCTGTTAACAGTAATACTGTCATATCAGGCAGGCACATTCCAAGCTGGACGAGTTACAACATTGCATTAGAATGACTCTACATAATCAATCAGCTGCAAGTGAGCATCTGGCATAATAATCTTCTTTCCTTCTTTCCTTTCTTTTCACCTTTCCTTTCCTTCTGTTCATTTTCTTGTTTCCCTAGACAATTTTTTCTTTTTGTAGAAAAGCTTCATCATTCTATCTCCAAGGATTAGCTGACACAGAAAACTGTAACAGGAGCTTGCTAGCACTAAGATGTAATATCTTTTTACAGAAAAAACTTTAAATAAGCTAGCATCTTTCCATGCCTTCATCTGCTGTCACGTGTATGCAGCTCTTTTAAATTACCATAAGAACTGAATAAACGAGTGAAAGAAAGATATCCATTGATGTTCATTCACAGTTTTGACGAAATTCACTTCAGTAATGTTTGCACCTCTTCTTGGGTTTGTGTTATGGAAAGACATCACCCAGCCAGTTTAATGGCATTGATGACTGGGGAGGGGAGGGGGGATGAAAAAAAAAAAGGGAGGGGGGAAAGACTGACAGACAGAAAAGTATTGTCAAAGCAGGACAATTACATATAACCTACCGGGCAGGTGGATAGGATACCAAGAAACTCAAATCAGCCTTCTTTCAACAATTGTCTCACTCATCCCTCTGGTAATTTTCCTACCCACATAATTTCTCTTCATGCTTTTTTCATATTTTCTTCATATATATACACCAATATTCATATTTAGTCTATTTAATTTTAAAAGGCAGCAGATGGAGGAGTCATTGTCCTAAAGCTCTAGGCCTGCTGAGTGTCCCCATTGCATTTAGAATGAGACAATGGAGACAAAAGAGCATGCAAAAGAGTCAGAAAACAAAAAATGTCTGACTTATATGACCAATAACAACACAGTCTGTATTTAAAGCACTTCTGTCAATCACAAGCTTGAAAAAGAAAAATTCAAAAATGCACTCATCAAACCAAAAAAATGGGTACATGTAAGGAAGCTACAATTTGCTCATGGATATTTCATGATCTAAGAAAAATGCCAAACTCATCAGATAAATTGTTTGCTCTGAATTATTCACTTGGGTGTAAATTGCTACTCTTTCAGGCAAACATAATGGAAACCTGTGACTCCTTGTCATCAGATTTGCTCTTTGAGAACTGCATCATATTCCCTGTTCTAAGCAAAAAGGGCTTTCTGACAGCAATGTAATGGCAACAAAAGGATTTTGTTGCCTTTTCCTCCTGTTTTTAAATTACCTTCCTCCGTATTCATATTATAACTTTGCCTTTCACATACAGACCCTGATTCAGCAGAAGATTTCAACTTCCTTGCCTTTAGTTAAGCAAGGCTGAAGAAAGACCTTAAAAGAACAGAAGAAAGACCTTAAAAGAACAGAAGAAAGAATATATGGTGAAGGATGGCTTATTTCCTTTGCTGAAGTGGCACACTGATGTGTTTTCTGGCTGCTCTGGACTTTACATTCCAAAGGCAAATATTTTTGTGTGTTAATCTAAGCACAGTCAACATCTGACAAAGGCCCCGTTATTGCCGTCCGTCAAGCTGCAGTAACTTATCAGCCCACCAGAGCGCAGTCCTTTCTCCTCACATATAAGTATTTGGCACTGCAGAAAAAGAAGTCAAGTAAGTGGCTTTCAAAGAAATGCTGTAGGCAAGCAAAGCAAAAGACTAGAGTAAATAACCTTACTACTGAAAAGAAAATGTAAAAAAGCAATAACAAAATTATATGGAATACCTAAAATACATTGACTCAAGAAACTTAGGTCCAGAATTTGAACCTTCTTCTCCACTTGACCCTTCCAGGAAAAAAATGGCTTATTGTTTTCAGTTTAAGAATCTGGCTTCCTCTCCTGCGTGTTATATATGAATACACCCACACAAGGCAGGTGGGCTTTTCCCCCTCCCAGCTCACTCTATTATGATGAATTATGAACTTATATTTCATTGCCATATCCTTGCCATTCTCCTTCAGGATTTTTGAAATGGAATTATTTGAGTTGCAGACTGCTTAAATTGGTACTTGTATTTTTATGTTATGCTGCTTCAGTCCTTTGTCTTGAGATGGATAATTTGAACATAAAGCAGGTGCCATAAAACAGCACGCAGCTGATGCACTATAAATCTGCACATCTAACTGTGATGATGGGTGTTTTAGCTGGTGGTTGTACAAGAGGTGTTTGTGAAAAGGGAGGAAGAAAAAGAGATTGAAGAAACCAGAGTGAAGAATAAGTTGTGCTGACAAAAGTTGATACATATATCTATATATGTTAATTATCTGCAGAAGATAAATGGTGGGTCAACGTTAGGTAATGCCATTTACAATAGCGAAAAACAGGACAGTCCTGTCTTGCTAGGTAGCAAGAGCACAGTGTGTCTTTGGCTGAATCCGGAAAAAGTTCAGGAAGTTTCTGAAAGCATTGCTTTTTTGGACTGTTTCCCCAGATAAGTATTTTACTTTTCACAGCCCTCTATCTCCTGGCAGGGAGTAGGCTGAAGGAGTATAAGTGCTTAGGGAGTAAGAGTGCTGTCCTGTAAGTAAATTGACAGGTGCAAGCCTCTGGATACATCAAGATGTATCTAGGGTCACAGCCTGCATATGGAATCTTCTTAGCCTGTTTCATCCCAAGTTGCATGGAAGACTATCATTGATATATGGGCCTTCAGTTCTGGTCAGACAGCATGAGTCTGCGGATGCTGGAGTCAACAGGAATGTCTTCACTAGGTAGACTGAGGAAAAGTCCCATAGAGAGGCTGTCCTTTAGCTGGTATGCTCTTCCTCAGCTCAGTGCTGGCCCTGAAAGTCTTTGTCATCTCTGGTATGAGCCCTCTGTGCTAGTTGGTTCTCTAACAAATATAAATATGGAGACTGAAAAACCTTCACTGAATCACTGTATAATATCAGATGCAACCGATTCTGCTGCTGAGCTAATGATCCAGTATAAAGGAACACTTCTTCTCTAAGTAAAAAGGATTACTAATTTTAAAAAACCTGAAGTATATTATGTAATAAGCAAATCAGGAGGCATGTAAGTTTATAATTTTTTTTTATATAAATCCAGCTCAAGATAAAACTATACGTCATGGATTATTTAAAATCTAAGAAAAAATTAATGAGGGTGGTTTTTAAATGTCTGAAGAAGGGGTTTAAATGAGTGACCTCCACTTGCCAGTGAAGACAGTACTGGACTATTTTAATAATTATCTGCACAAAGTGAAACAGTTCTTGCCTCTCACATGTCCTTTCACATACACCCATACAGTAAAAAAGAAAGAGCTATCACTACCCCAGAGCACAGAAGTATTCCTCAGAAACTTACCAAATAACATTTCAGCAAAGCATGTAATGGTGACTTAGAGAAGCTACCATGAAACCAGATAAACTTTCAAATCCATTTATCAAAGTAGTTACATTTCTTATTTCAAGGCAAGTGGCAGATAATAAATATAGATCAAAGGAAGCTAGTCAGTATACAAAATGTTCTATTAAATGATAAATTTATTCACAAAATAATATAATATATTTTATAGCCACTTCACAGCTCTTCTTATTTATAAACTGGGCTTTGCTTTCTATGCTGAACTTTAACAGGTATCATGTCACTTAGCTGTAACCTTTGGGGAAAAAATTCCGACAGATTGAAGATCTACAGAGACTAGAGATGGTTCCAACCACACTCCAGAAGTGAGATGTGAATCCTTTTAGATTCTGAGGACATCTAAAAGGAGATCCCAGTTTGGAAGCACGATGTGTTGAGCAAATCCATGCAAGAAACTAGGTTCAGTAAATGCCTTCAGCTGTTCTGCTGCTGAGCACATGCAGAACTCTCAGATTTCTATTTCTGAGGCACAACAGAGAGCGCTGCCTCTTCCCATCAGGCAAGAGGCATTTCTGATGTTTCAGGTTGTGCAGCTGGGAAAAGCCACCTCTCTGGCATCTGGCTGTGGACTAGCCACTCGGAAGAACAATGTTACATGCCAGATCAGACTGCTAAATGGCTCATTGGCAGCAACATGGTGTCTTCGTTTCTTCTCCATTTTACAACCTCAGCCTGTGACCTCATAGGCCCTTCATAGGGGTTGATATGTCAAAGATAAGCCTTGTCAACATGGGAGACATAAACTCTTGCTGTGGGAAGGCGTGAAGGAGGGCCAGATTAATGAAGCTCAGGCTGAGTGGCCAAGACTTGACTTGTGTAGATGTACTCAGCACTCCTGTTCTTGGGACAAAATTAACAGTGCTGTCGATAATCCCTCATACCCACCCTGCATGTCAATCCTTTGCATTGACAATGACAGTAACAACACAAGCTGTTATTTTCATCTTTCCCAGATAGTTTTAGCAAATCTGGTACCTTCATGCACAACAGTTGTCTTTTTGAACCTGAGAGGAAATACATATTTTTCTAGAGAGTACAAGTCTGCCTTTTTACAAAAATTTGCCGATTATTGTGGATTTCATAATGTACCTTGTCACTGTTGGCTATTTGATCTCCTTCTATTCCTATAGTAAGACTTGTAGTGTTACCTTGAAAATGTGGAAACTGAAGGAGGGATGCTGCATTTTCTAAAAGCCTGGGGATGTTTGACTGGCAAATTTGTACACAGCTTATCCGAGAATCTAGCACTATTACAAAAACCTTTTTAAAATGCAGATATAATTTTTTTACCTATTTTTTCAGGTTAATTATTCCTTCGACATGAGTATATTACAGAGAAAGTTTTAAATGTTCTATCCACTCAAAAGTTTATGTCTGAAGTTTTGTTAGAGTTTATTTGTAATGCATGGAGTGAAATCCTCGCTTCTGATCTGGAAAAAAATACTGAAACGGTATACAAAACTGCATGCAAATACTATAGCTTGCCAGATCTAAATGCTTTTGCTTAATGCAAATGCATCATTCCTATAGAGCCTGGCACTGCCTCTTGCATCTGAAAGGCTTAGTCAGGAAAACATGTTTTAGACACAGTTTACATAGAAAATACTAATAAAGCAAAGCTAGACAACAGGAGAAAACATGCATTTATATGTGAAGTAGATGAAAATTTGCTTACTGGAACACCAGGAGAAAAACAGGGAAAGAAATTAGAATCCTTTGGGGTTAGTCACTCAGTCTTTGTGCTAGCAAAACTCTGCATAAAACCATATTAATTTGACTGTGGTCCCTGCAAAGGGATGCAAGTCAGAAAAAGGCACTGAAAGATTCAGCCTACATTTTTCCTCTCTTCTGTATCTATCCTGACCAAGAAACTGCTACCCATTTAGGAGTCAGTGATTCACATGACAGCTAACCTGTGTAGGCATAAGCCTGTGTTCTGCTGTGCTTCACATCCCACGTGGCCCTCAGACTTGAGTTGTCCAGAATGACCTTGGCCGCAGGATAGCCTCAGCCAGATCATTGCAACCGAGAAGCCTGCAGGGAGCTCCCACTTGTACTGGCGCTGGCATCACGTGCCTGACCTTGCCTTCATCTAAAAGTGCAGCAAGAAGTTCTCATGAGAACATCCTATAGGAACAGAGTTGTTTTCTTGTAAGGAAACTATACATTAGCTGGACTGACCAAAAGGGAGAGTTTCTCTCCACAGACAGGATCTGCACTGCTCTGTGCAGTGCACTATGGAAAAATCTATCCAGGCACAATCTGATGCTCCACAAATGTAGTGTGCCCAGCATCTGAAGGGATATAAGATTTACTCACTATCTATACACTCCTTATTATTCTGTCTTATTAAAGCAGTTCTCTTATTAAGCCTTATGTTGTAAGGTCTTTCCTATTGCATACCTCTCTTCTCTCGCCTCCACACCGCGGTGCAGAAGAGTTTCCAGCTGAACTCAGCCTAATATAATCTCATTAAAAAAGGTACCAAATCACTATGCCACTCTCCAGAGACATCTCCAAGCATTATTCCCAGTGATGGCTCCTCCAAAACTAACATTGCATTAAGGATGGGAGTATGAGCTAACTGCTGCCTCCATCCACTCTGACAAGAAGGCAATACTGACTCTGCATATTTGAAGACAGTACAGGCAGTATATTGGCAGGATACCAGCACAAACCTTCAGTCTGCATTCCATTACAGGTACTGCACTGACATCTATAAATTAAGTCTTTCTGTTTCCTTCAAGTGGAACCGCTTCATTAAGGACAACAATGAAAATATTTGACTCCCAAATAAAGTATCTGTATCTTTTTAGATACATAATCATGGGCAGGGAATAACATGATTTATTTGAAGTTGACTAGTATAATAAGCAAACATTTCAAGACGTCAGTGCAGATTAAATCTAGTTTTTAGATTCTTAGGAAATGAATCAAATATCAAACCCAACTGCCTGGATACATATCTCTGCTAGCAAGGCTAAAACCGAGTTTACCCTTTTCCTGAATCTAATTCTTTTTCTCAGAGGAATGGTGATTTTAATTAAGGTTGCCTGCCCATCATCCCAGTTCTTCTTATTTTGCTAAATAATACCCATTGCTTAATAATGGTAAAAAGTGGACAATAATCAGTCTGGTACATCCTAATTGAAAAGTGCTTGACCTTGCAGTCTTAATCTACTTTAATTAATAATGATCTTGGGCAGGTAAAGCCAACCTGCCATAGTAAAAACTCTGCACAGATACTATATTCCTAAATTACATAATACCTCAATTCAGAAAATCTTGACAGAATACTTTCCAAATTACTATCCCAAGGCTATAAAAGTAGAAAATATAAAACCTGCCAATGGATTATAGAAGTTTCTTGCCTCCGATCTTTTGATTAACCCACTAATATTGTTTATTACACAGTTTTCATTCAGATTCTATTCTCTTGATATTCTGTAATACTGACTTGAAGTACTAGTTACTGCTCTTATTATTATGCCAGATGATCAAAGAGAAAACTAGTCCCTTCACTTACTTGCTGAAGGTAGAGTGGAATATTACACAGGACCTTCACTTCAGCTCCAGAACTGTAATATATTAAGTTAGTGCTTCAAATACCATGGCTGGTTCACAGATCACAAAAGGTGCAACAGCAAATTTAATTTTAAATTTGATCTATTAAAGCAGTAGTTAGGTACATCAGTGACAGGATCCGGAATAAAGCAAAAAACCAAACCAAACCAAGCCGAACCAAACCAAAACAAAACCCCAACCTGTTTACTGTTACTCAGAGCACATTCCCACACTTTCTCCTGCTTGCTCTTGCCACTTGCACAGAAAACCTTATTTCCCTCTCAGGTGCTCAGACATCGGTGCACTGAGATCTTACAACATTACCCAGTCTGGTGGGTCTTTTAACCAGACACACCTTCTCATAAACAGGAAGGCTTCTCCTACCAATTTTCATATCTGTAATACAGACAGGAAACATTAATAACAGGCTAAAAAAAAATCTGTAATGTCAACATTTTGAAGCAGAAGTGCTTAAGTTAAAGCCATTATCAAGAGAAATTGATATATGCACTGACATCAAACATTCTAAAGCCACATTTGTTTTTCTAGGAGAAAAGCTATGTATAGTGGATCGTTTTTTAGAAGTAGATACACATTTAACAGCAAGATTGTTTTTCTATTAGCATAGAAAATGTAGCCTAAAAGATTCTGCACGGAAAACAGCAGCAGCATCTCGGAATTTGGTGGAGCTGATCTGCTGAAATACAAGTCACTGGAACAGCAGTGTGAGTACATGCCCATTCACTTCTCAGGTAACTGTTGGTTATTACTATGTTTGTTCTGGTGATAATGAGTTATTTATGGTTCATCCATAGTTTGTTATAGCAATTGTTAAGTAAGCAGACAATTATGAAATGTTCAAATGCACAGAACAGGAACATGACTAATGCTCAAAGGAAAAAGAGATTTTGGGACATCAGGTTGATTTTGAGCCCACCGAAACAGGATTACAGCATATAGAAATCTGCATGCAAATTCAGCATCCAGAAATACATACACACATATATCTGCATAATCTACATGTACATGCATGCATACAAGCATGCCTCATAATTACCTGCAAAGAGGTAATGTACGTCACTACAATGATGTCTTCTTTAGATTTCACAAACAATAGAGATAACCTTTTACTATACAGGCACTGGTATATGATGAATCAGTGCAGAGCAATGTACTGAGAGTACACAAGGGCAAATCCAGAAGGTGTCATTGCTGCTTTATACAGTCGGGTCAGGACAGCATCTCTTTTGTGCCCTACCTCTTTACCACTGGTAGATTGAGTCTACCTAAATTTATTAAAAACTTATCCATAGATGTTAAAGCACTTTATAAGGATCATAGAATCATTGAATCATAGAATGGTTTGGGTTGAAAGGGACCTTAAATATCACCAAGTTCCCCCGCCCCTGCCATAGGCAGAGACACCTTCCACTAAATCAGGTTGCTCAAAAACTTATCCAACCTCACCTTGAACACTACAGGGAAGGGGCACCCACAGTTTCTCTGGGCAACCTGTTCCAGTGTCTCACCACTCTCACAGTGAAGGACTTCTTCCTTACAATCTCTTTCAGCTGAAACTGTTGCCTCTCATCCTATCTCTGCACTCCATGATAAAAAGTCCTTCTCCATCTTTCCTGTAGGCTTTCTTTAAGTACTGGAAGGCTGCTATAAGGTCTCCTCAGAGCCTTCTCTTGTCCAGGCTGAACAACCCCAACAACCTCAGTCTGTTCTCCAGCCCCTGATCATCTCTGCCGCCCTGCTTGAGCAGGTCCATGTGTTTCTCATGCTGGGGTCCACATTGCTGAACACAGTACTCCAGGTGGGATATCATGAGAGTGGAGTAGAGGGGGAGAATCACTTCTCTTGACCTGCTGTCCACACTTCTCTTCATGCAGCCAGAATATGATTTGCTTTCTGGACTGTGAGCGCCCGTTGCTATGACATATTCAGTTTTCCACTCACCAGCACCCCACATCCTTCTCTACAGGGCTGCTCCCAATCCCTCCATCCCCCAGCCTATATTGATACCAGGGATTGTCCCAACTCAGGTGCAGAACCTTGCACTTGGCCTTGTTGAACTTCATGAGTTTTGCATGGGTCCATCTCTCAAGCCTGTCCTGGTTCATCTGGATGGCATCCTTGCCCTCCAGCATGTCAATCTCATCTCACAGCTTGGTGTTGTCTGCAAAATCACTGAGGCTGCACTCAGTGCCACTGCCCATGTCACCGACAAAGATGTTAAAGAGCACTGGTCCCCATACTGACGCTGGTACATGGCTACCTAGATGGCTAGGTAGTATTTCAACTCACAGATGTGTAGAAGACATGCCTACGCTCATGCAACTATTTATGCTATCCTTCATGCAACAACCATTTAGTTTCTCTTTGAGTTGCACTCTTCTAAACCTGAGATAGCCTTAAATCTGTACTCACACCTTTCTGGACTGCCAAATGTAAGTAAGTGAACTAAGTCACTCCTCAAGTCACTCCACTGACTTGAGGAGGAGCCTCAATTCAGGAAGACAACCGCTAGAGGTCAGGCAGGACATAACTCATGGCCACAAAGAGATAGGAGATTCTTCTAAGAGTGACGTTAGCAAGAGAAAGAAGTGACCAGAATGACACTTATGTGAGATTTAAATATTTGCTACTTTTCATATAAGAAAGAAAAACTATGCTCTTGAAAACTGATATATTCAAGGCAGATCGCATACAATGTATGAAGTTAATGGTGAGGTATGAAGTTAGTGGTTATTAGATAGAAAACAGGTGTGGACTTAAATATGGACATTCCATATAAATAGGAGTTTATCACAGGAAACGTCTCACTCAGCAAGTGTTCAAATCTCCCCAAAGTTTACCTGTTAATGGATCTTCAGTTGCAACCTGAAGCAGTTTTTCCGCATTGCATTCATTATACAAAGGTGTGTGAGGGAAGGAGAATGTGAAGTAGAAAAACACTGTAACGCTCCATTTTTTTTTTTTCTGGTGGAATGAGAAATGCAGTCCCAGGCTTAGAATACATGCAGATTATCCTGCTTAAATATTCAAAACACTTCAGCAGCTACTTCCCTGAATCGCCCACTCAGTTGTCACTGTTTTGGTGAACTTTCCAGGGACACCTATTCCTTCATGCTGAAATATTCAAAACACTTCAGCAGCTACTTCCCTGAATCGCCCACTCAGTTGTCACTGTTTTGGTGAACTTTCCAGGGACACCTATTCCTTCAGTGGAAAGATGAGTTAAGCTTGGTGGATGCACAGATAACCACTTCTTAACACAAAACCAGTAGCAGCACTCAGTGGGAGAGCTGATCCGTGCCTGCAGGGTCTGCTTTGCCTCGGTCTTTTCCCATTCACAGAAGTGCTACTTCCGAATATAATGCTTCTCCCCTCCTATATACATGCTTGTATTCCCTTGCAGTCTATACAGAGCTATAAGCTCAAAGGTAAGGTAGCAATCTGTACTTCACAGAGTATGTTGTAGAGAACTTCCTCAATCATACTTCTTTTTCCCATATATGACTTCACTACCTGGTGCCCTCATCATCCTGCCTGATTTGCAGCTGATGGCATTTGTTTAATTCTTGGAAGCTCATTTTCTTAGAAACATTTAAAATAAGTCCACCAATACGGACATTAAGGTAGGCTCATCAAAAAAAAAAAAAAAAAGGAAGCTACAGTGGCTTTGGTTTTATTACTGACTTGTAAATATTTATGTTTTATCAGACTCCATAGCCAGAGTGAATGGAAGAAATGATTGAAAACTCAGTAACATTTTGTAAGCTTCACTTCCAACTGTATCTCCTACGTTCCTAATTCAGTATAGATTTGTAATTCTATGCTTAGAGATACCCATCTCTGAAAGCTCTGTTAAAAGCAGCATATCCACCAGAAAAATCCACTGAACTGTGGGATAGTTGCATTAAGCGTATAAATCCTCAGTAGTATTAGGCAAAAAGAGATACAAAAAATTTAGTTGTACTTGCCACAATATGATGGGAAATAAAAAAGGAAAGACGTGTTATATGCGTTGCTAGTTAAAAGAGAATCTGGTCATCTTTCAATTCTTGTTGATTTCTGATAAACCTTTTCCTCCTACAGCAGTTGAAGTAATTTTTTCTATAAAAAAATAAGTCCTGCATCTTCTATGCATCTTCTTCAACGTCATCACGGGCCTCACACAAACCAGGAAAAACTGTGAACCTTTCTGTTCTGGATTTGTACCTGAACAGGTAAACAAAAATTTATGTCTAAGTGCTACCTGTAATAGTGCAGACCTGTTTCTGCAACTGGCTTATACTGTGGCTTATCTAAGGTAGGAGTGATCTACCTCTTACCACTATGAAGAGGGAACTGCAAGATGGTACAAAAGTCTGTTCTGGATCCTGTGTCACATTTTACAAAAGTGACACTGCAGTTCTAGTAAGTCTATACCATATGCACAGACAAATACCCATGTATCTTTCAGTTTCCCTAGATTCCTTCAAAAAATATGAAAACAGAGAGGGCCAGTACTCATCAGTTTCTGAAGAGAGGAACAATGGAATACAAAGACACAGGAAAATTCATTGTTTGTCTTTTGTTTTTATTTTCACTTCCACTGCAAAGCCCTGAATTTCATGGAGCAGAGCAGTCAGAAATTGGAGAGTAACACCTGGTGGATGGAGAGAGAAATAAATGTCACAGCTCTGTGTATAGAACAGTACCAGCTTTATTACTAGAATGTATACAATGTAATCTGCAATTGCCTTTCAAACAGGAATTGTGAGAAAACACTCTAAATACTCAATAAGATGCTGTTAGTGATTTTGCAAGTTAACAAGGACCATACTAGAAACAGAGGACACGGATATGTCCTCTGATATGACATGGAAGGAGACCGACAGAGTATGTGGTCAGTATGTGTTGACTTATCCAGAGAGGCTGTATTGACACGCTGCTTCTATACTCCGTGCCCTTTGGCAGGTAGAGAATACATATCTTCACAAGAATAGTGACAGGGCTCCTGTCACTCCGAGCATACTGACTGAACGGAGCAAAGCATGGATAACAAGTGGCTATGAAAACTCATGGTGGATATGCACAAAGCTTTATAAATAGCTATAGCTGCAAAAATATTCTGGGTAATGCAGACGCTTTGGGAGGCACTGGAAAGCATGGTGCAGATGCACCTGAGCTGGTTCTACTGCTCCAGTAAAGCTACTCCTAGGGTGAGAAAGAGCAATGCAGGTGTTTCTGTGTAAAGGGTATATGGGTAATGCAAGGGTTACAGTCTGCTAACAGTAATGATGCCTGTGTACTATGTCACTGTACCTATCACACAAACATTAGCACCTGTATTTCTGAAGTGTGACATATACAGGACATAAGCAATCTGACAGAGTGCACTGAGCATTATTTAGCTATCCTGTTGTGACTACTTAAAGGCTCCCGTGGTATTTCCGCCCAAAATGTTGGAATGATGCATATTAGAGGTTTGCCAGGGCCTTCAGTAACTGCACTATTAAGGTAAAAGACATAATTTAAAGCTGTTTAAAGTTAGGATGTCATTTATTACTCCCACCACCCGCTACTCTCATGGAGAATACAGCAAAAACATACCTTAGGAGGATGGGAGGGGCAGCATTGACACAAAACATTGCCCAAGGTGTACTGCACTGGAGATCCTCACCAAATTGAGAGAAAAATGTCTCATAATCCATGTGATCCATGTAACGAGAAGAGTTATACACCTACTCAAGGAAGCTGTTCCCTTTTGCAAGAAGGAGGACCTAACCCCAACAATTACATAAATAGATTAATGATCAGAGCCCTACCGCAGTTCTGTCTCTGTTAGTATGAAGGGATTGTCCATGTATTAAATAGCAAATGGACAAGAGAAAGAGAAAATACGGTAAGAATGAAAGGAATCAAGAATGAAAAGGGCAAAGCTGAAAAAACCCACAGCTAATACTTCAAAGGAATCAAAGGAAAATGTTGCTGATTAAAACTGAACACTGAGTTACACGGGCATCTGCAAAACACTGAAAAACATCTCAAGCACAGCATTTTCAGTTAGTATATCCTGCCCCTACTGTTACAAGAAAGACACAACTGGAGACATGATTGCAATATAAATGATGCAAGAATATGGATAATTTTGTGAAACAATAATTTTTTGCTAACGTAGAAAAATCAAACAGGTATCTGTAGTGCGGCTAAAGCTTTTCTTACACCTGTTTCTAAACACATTTATTTTTTACAAAGTCTGCAAAAGCAGGATATGTCCCATTTTCATGAAGAAATCTACCTTTCAACAAAGTATCCTAACTCTGTTTTTTTTAATCCTTCTCCAAAGATGAGTAGTGACAATCATACTTGATTCCTTATCTATTCTGCATCTCAGCATTTGATCGGATATGATCAGCAACAACCCCATCAACCATGTATTTATTATATTTTTTCACTGATATAGCGTCCTTCATCTGAGATTCTCAAGGCTCTTCACAATTGTAGAAAACTATTAGTTTATGGATAGGAAAATGAAGATAGAAGAAATGGTTTGGACAACAGTGTCTCCCTGTGGCACCGTGACTGTTATTGTTATTGCTTGTTGTTTATTAAACATCACTAGTGAACAAAACAAAACCCAAGAAAAAAAGATAGTTATGGCCCTTATTTTGGTAAGGAGAGACTCAGTTTATCAAACACATGAGTATATACAAAATTCCTCAAAGTATTAGAGTATTTAAATCATCACAAACATACATAACTGAATGAGTTTTGCTCTATTGTATTGAAGGTCTTTCTCTATCCTCAGATTACAGAATCACAGAATCACAGAATCACAGAATGGTAGGGGTTGGAAGGGACCTCTGGAGATTATCCAGTCCAACCTCCCTGCCAAAGCTGGTTCGTCTACATCAAATTGCATAGGATTGTATCTAGGCAGGTTGGAAAGTCTCCATAGAAAGAGACTCCACAACCGCTCTGGGCAGCCTGTTCCAGGGCTCCATCACTCTCAAAGTAAAGAATTTTTTCCCTATGTTTATGTGGAACTTTCTGTATTCCAGTTTGTGCCTGTTGCCCCTTGTCTTGTCATTGGACACCACTGACAAGAGTCTGGCCCCATCCTCCTGACACCTGTCCTTTAGATATTCATAAGCATTAATAAGGGCCCCACAAGACATGACGACAGGACAACCAGCATACCTGCAAATAACCTACATAAAGTCAGGACTATATGGTCTGAAGCAGAACATCTCCTGGTGGCACTAGTGGTCCCCATTGTATCAAGGTACTGAATAGAAAATTAACGTACATGTTTCATCAGTGTTTCCAAATGTTCAAACACTAAATTCCCTACATATAATCTATATGATTAATTTGGGCATTCTAAACTTGAAAACCGTGATTTTGATTAAAGAAGATTTATTTCATACTTTGAAATTGCAACTTATGTATTTCCAGAAAAATGATAGCTTACAGTAAACACAGACTAAATACATTGTAAAATCCATGTACAATACTCAGGCAGTTGCATTTGCTTGTACTGCTTACAGCTAGATCCATAAATACTGTTCCATAAAACACTCAAAGACAAAAATACAGTATATTTCAGCTTTTTTATGTGGGTAACATACACGCTCATATTTAAGTTCCTGTTCATAACTTGGGATGCTGAACTAAGGTTGTCCGTTATGATTTGGGTTGAAAGTGGAGGGTTTCAGACAGTGCTTAAAGCACTAAAAAAATGATGGGACTGTTCCAAAATGAACAAGAATTGGAAAACAGCAGTCAATGCCTCTCCCAGTTGAAAAATCTTGCTACCATGAAAAAAGGGGTCTGAGGGAATTCTCGGTTTAGGATAAGGAAACCCCAAAACATGCTGAAGTACACAGTCCACAAGTGGAAAATTGCAGATCTAACAAGCAAAAGCTCCAGAGGCAGCTTTCTCCACTGTGCAGAAACTCAAAGGGT
>NW_010411172.1:0-5778 GCF_000710305.1 Buceros rhinoceros silvestris | reverse complement strand
GTTCAGCAGCATCTTTGCTGGTTTTTCAGACAGAGCTGTTTTCTACTAAAAGCAGACCTATGACTATTCTCCAAATAAAAACTGGGAAACTTGCGCACAGCTGTCTGCTATCTCAAGGCACTGACCTGGATAGAAATACAAACGGCAGCAAGGAAAGCTCTAAGTATATATAACACATATAATGCTTTATTCTGGCTTACCTCTCCAGCCATTCATTTATGCGACATATTAATGACACCAATTTACACTCACTTTCCAAACTGTAACTTTCACACAGACTCCCTTCTCTGAATTAGGGTAAAATTGCATTAATAGATGTCATTTTTTTCCTCAGTGCTGTCATTTCTACAAAAGGCAGAATTTTGCTATCTGCAATTCTTCCCTATAGAGCTGGACGATTTCAGTCTTTCAACTTTTTATTTATAAGATCCTAGGATTTCATCTACAGCATTACAATTTAGAATTATCTCTGTGCAGCTGAGCAAGCTCAATAATAATATATTTTCATTTAACTCGAAATTCACATCGGTATCACTTTCAGTAGTCAGTTGTTTATTGCTTTAACAACGAGTACTGTGAGGAAAATGATGTTGCTTATGTTTCCTCTTTGTTAGCATCAGTCCCTAATGCACCCAGCTCTCATTTGCTTACTAGTGAAAGATTTCACCTTTGTCAGCACTGCAAAGCCTACACTGTTGTGAAAAAGCAAACTGCAGCCTATTCAGAATCCTGCACCATCAGCAAGGCTTTGGGCTAAGTTTTCCTGATTGTGATGTTCAGCTACAGTGAACCCTTGCTTTGAAACAGAGACTGTGTTGACTGACCAGCACGAGCTCTCTGGTGTTTAACCCTTCAATGCAACAGTTAGTTTGAAGCCAATCTCAGCCTTCAAAGTGATCCTTTCTAGCCATCACTTGTGAGGCTGCAGATGGAGTACTGCTTCTGGTTTTGGATTCCCCAGAGTGAAAAAGACCTTGACATACTGGAGTGAATCCATCCGAAGATGATCAAGATGACAAGCTGACTTAAGCACATGACATATGACAAAAAGCTGAAAGAAATTGGCTTGTTCAGCCCTGATATGACAAGGCTAAGGTAGGGGCAGGAGAATCTTACTGCTGTCTTCAACTACCTCATGAGAACATAGAGAGAAGACGAAGTCAAACTCTTCTTGAGAGGGTAGGGTAAAAGGATAAAAGGAAACAAATATGAAGCTACAACAGGGAAATTTTGATTCGATGTAAGGATTTTCTGTTTGTTTGTTTGTTTTGTGAAAGCGGTCAAACATCAGAACAAGTTGCCAGGAAAAGGTGTGGTTTCATCATATTCTGAGATATTCTGAACTTGACTGGAAAAGGCCCTGAGCAACTTCATTTAGTTAGCCTTGCTTTGAGCAGTGATTAGATCAGGTGACGTCCAGAGGTTCCTTCCAACCTAAATTATTCTGTGTTTCTATCATCATCACGGCTTGGCTTTGCGAATGAAGATCTGGGAAGGGTTTTTCCCACGCTTACTGCAAGCGATGAGTGCACCCTTCGGGCCTGCGCAGTGGATTTTTTAGGTGAGGCGCAGTGTGCACGGAACTGGCTCCACCCTTTACACCTGAGGTTCATCTGCCAGGGCTTATCGAGCCTGGACAGTGACAGCGACAGCGAAGTCCTCAGATCGTAGGTTTGGTTAGAGTGTCCTTCTCTTAGATGGATGCCTTACAAGGCTAAACGAGCTCCATCTGCCCGGGTTTGGAGTTAGAGTTGTCCTTCTCCTAGGATGGCTGCCTGAAGGCTAGTGAGCCCATCCTGCCCGTGGACACACTTTGTCTGACCCTTCAGTTGAGACCTGTCTGGCTTGGGAGACCCCACCGGAGGCACATGCCACCACCAGCACAACTCTCAACTTCACAAGGGCACGCAAGCTCCTTCCCCACCACAAGGGGGTGTCCATGAAAGTGTGTTTCTATAACTTTACAATTTTAATTTAGAAAATAACTGAGATTATTAAGAGAAGATTTCCTGAATTTCCATTTCCTACAAACTGCTCCTGAAATGAGATAAAAAAATAGAAAAAAAAGGTATCTTCTCTTGTGTGAAGGCACAAAGATTTTAGTTTGGTTTAGTCATGGAGACAGTAATAATGAGTTATACCTTGAAAATAAAAGAAGAGAAGGTACAGTACTTAAATGTGAAATAAACCAAAAAACCCTATAAAAACGTACTGGCATCTACAAAGTTTTCTGAAAGAAAGAAGGTCTACAGCCAAAAGGAGATTTATTTTCCATGTTAATAAATAAGCCCAGCCTGGTTATTTATGGGTCAAACCTCCAAACCACTATTCACATGCAGATCTTGCTGAGAGTATTTATCAACACTGATAAACTCTTTGCTTCAGCTTTCAGAGCCAGCCCGTTGTTTAGCAATTGCTAAACCAACTGTTAGATTGCATTTACTAAATAGCATCCAAGGAAAAGGCAGTTCCACTCCATGGGAGGATGCGTTCCACAGGATGATCCACTTCCTCACTACCACAGTCTGGCACCTAGTTACTGCACTACTTTCCAACGTCCAGGCTCACTGGGATCCATGAAGAAGTACCAAAGAACTGGTGCCAAAGAACAAGTACCAAAGAACTGTATTTCTGATTTTGCTTCCTCTGTTATTTCAAGTACCACAACAAATACATTTAACAATTGTCAGGTTTCCCTGTCTGCAACACCTGCTTGACCTCAGGAGAGAAAAAAATAACTCACTTCCTTTTCCTTTCCACTCCCTCTTCCTTCAGACACTTCATATCACGGAACGGCAAAGCAAAACCTGTCCCTATATATATATTTACTTCTCAAATATTTACACAAATTTTCTAAAGACTAGGAAGAAATTTATTTGCAGTAATATCAGCAAATACTAAACTATTTCACCAAAGATTCACACAGCTGAAAGAAGAGCTCAGGGAGATGGGAGATACCTGTCTTTCATATCCTGTTCAACAAGGTTTATAACACATGGACCAAAACCCAACACTTTTTTGGCCATGACGAAGTAAAGCTGTTGGTGGATTCAAAAAGTAAGATGAAGGAAGATATCAGCTTTTCTTCTCTGATAATCTCCACAGCAAACAAACTGCATCAAATAGTATAAATATGACCAATTAATAAACAGAAAGCCATTCCATGGTCCAATTTTCACCTGTCATTCCCATACCTCTTGTGTCAGTTCCATAACTTTATCTAGCCTGCTATCTGTTAACTTTATTATTTTTTCCTCAATAGAATGCATTCTGTATGATGATATTTTATATTACTGCTTGGCTACTGTTGCTGAACTAACAGCTGTTGTGTTCAAATTCTTTCGCATTACACAAAGGCAACATAGTAAACACGAGATCAAACGTGTTTTTAAATAAACCTCTAGGGTGCTACTATGTATTGAAGACTCTTCCTCAGGTTTTTATATTGTTCGTTTTTTTTTTTTTTTAATTTAGATGGCTAAATTCATTGTCTTGTATTCTGTGTACTGCATTTATGATTTATGCAAGCACATGCATTATGTAATAGTAACATTGTACGACTCAATACGTCAAGGATTTTTTTGTTGAAACAGTTACATGCAAAACTACATTTATATTATATGAAGATACATGCAAAAAATAATGAAGTTTATATTCCATACAGAATATTCACTTACAGAAGTGGAGCTCTGGCCAGCAGAGCAGGGTAAGTCCATAGGACACTGTAGCAGTTATGTAGGCCTTCAAAACAGGGCTCAAGCAGTAAGCAGACAGATGAATTTCATCTCAATGGGCATACCTGGGCTAGAGAAGGCACAGCTGATTGGATTGGTCTAGCAGTCTTCGTACGCCTTTACTCATTATCACTCCCCACCTCCTCCAGCCATTTGAATGATGGGGCAATGCACCTCATGATGCTTCTCAAATTTTCTGGAGGAAAATAACCAGTTTTTAATGAGAAAATTAAGTACAGATTCGGAGAGAAATAAAACGATATGCTATGCTGATTGGGATAACGTTTATTCTTGCTTGTAATACAATTGGTTTATATCTCTAAAGAAATACAAATGGCACTTCATTTAGGGATCTCCTTTATACTGTAACTTTTCAGGAGTGTGACTTGCATGTTGTGTTGAAACTTTTGTTGATGAGACAAAAATACTATTTTGAAGTGGGAAATGTCACCAGGTGAAGGTTTGTATCTGAGATGCCAGCGTAATAACAGTTAGGACTCTCTCTCAACGATGAAGTAATTCTCCAAACAGTGAAGCTGCAACCGGCCTAGAGCTTTGGCTAGTATGGTTAAAGACAGTACAAAGAGGAGATCCTTTCCACAAGTGGGAAGAGATTCTAATGCTGCTTACAAGACAGACACGGTAAGCAAAGAGACATGTAAAAGCAGCCCCTAGTTTAAAGATTATAATCAAACCCAGGTCTCACAGACTTTTCATGTTTAGTACTGCATTTCTTTTCAAGTATCTGTAACTTTATAGTGCTTTCAAGAGAAAAAAAATGTTTAGGAAATAATTTGCTGAACATTCATTCACTGCATGTCTTTCACTTTTTTCTAATCAATATGTCTAATAATCAAAGTTCTTGCATGCAAAGAGATGTCTAGGAGTTGGAACTAAGCTTGCAAAAAGAAGTAAAAGAGAGCTAAGGCAGTGGATGCAACTTTTAAGGCACATATGACAGCACCCCATGGTTAGAAAATTGTATCAGCTTTGTTTTTTTCATTTCAGGATGCATGCCTGAGCAATCCAGTATTAGCCACTAGGCAGACAAAAGCCATTTAGAACTTGGGCCTGAAGCTAAGCAATGAGTGTTTCTCTAGAAAAGGTATGTATCAGGCAGGAGGGAAGAAATGTCCAACCAATCCTTATAGGTAATAGACATTGCAGAGAAGAGAGAAGTGTGAAAGTTTTTCTGCTTAGGTGATGAGATAGGAGTAAGGAGAAGACGGGCAAACTGTTTACAAAACAATGCAAGGGCACTTGACACTTTGCCTGTCACCGTATTTTGGGTTTTTTGGTTTTTTCTTTAATGACATCAGGAAAAGGAAAGAGGACAAATCGTGTGCTCCAAAACATCTCAGTTTAACAGTGAAATCAGTGATTGAAAGGTTATAGATTTTTGTTTCCTTGCAAGTAACATTCTAGCTATTTCAACTAAATACCATTTAATCCCGGCAAAAATCTGCAAAGCCCTACATATTTAACATTTCTGAGGTTCAGAAATACAAAGAAAACACAGAAAATTCACAAGCTGTATGACACCACCACTTCCCCCTTACACGCTTTCTTCAGCTGTATGGTGGAGTGCCCACTCCTTCTCATTACTACGAGCACTGGTGCCCTTAAAACATTTGCATACCGTTGCCAGACTGGGTACAGTCATAGCAGAGCAGCCCTAGCTCCAGAGTTGTTTAGGATGCTTGCCAGAGGGGCTTCGGAAAAGCGTCTGCCTGGTAGCCGTCAGGAATGATTCGCACAACAGGCTGCACCTTCCATACGCAAAACGTGTGGTTTCGAAAAACAGATGCAACCACCGAGAACCAGCTTATTAATTAATTATCGCGTACTTCCTTTCATGTCTCCCCGCTCATGTTTTGGAAGCATTATGATAATTATTCTCAGCATGTTCAGCGCCTCGGGTTTTGTAGAACAGCTATTCAGACGCTTAGTTCCCTCAGCGGGAACAGGTACTCGAACACGCAGCTCCTCAGCCGGTTGAAAGGCGGAGGCCAGCGGCCCACCGCACCCCCCGGGAGCCCACCGC
>NW_010411171.1:198936-206841 GCF_000710305.1 Buceros rhinoceros silvestris | reverse complement strand
TGCACGGTGTCAGGGGGGTTGCACTGCCACACAGCCCCTAGTTTTTGTAGTGTAAGAATAACAACCGGTATCCACCTGCCCACACCACTCGAGATTTGTAGACTTCATCAGATCCCACCTTGCTCATTTATTTTCTGAACTGATGAATCTCAGGCAGTTCAGTCACTCCTTATTCAGAGCTTTGGTCATTCTTGCTGCCTTTTTCTGGGCCTTTTGTGGTTTTTGGATTTGTTTCTTATTTTTGCGGTAGAGGGACGTGCACTGCACATGGTATTTAAGCTCAGGGTGAGGTATGGGTTTGCAGAACAACATCGTGGCAGCTCTTCAACACTCCAGGGTAACAGCCCATGCTGTTTGGGACAAGAAGTGAGAAGAACCTATTGCAATCACAAGAGAAAGGGAAGGGTACAATTCTTGCTGTAATGGTGGCTACTGAAGAACCTATTCATACTGTAATGATCTGAACCTCAGTTGAGCAACAGCTGGAATATTAACTGATAATATTACAAAATACATCTCAGACCCTTGGTGAACAAAGCCAATCAGATCCTTGCCACTGCTGATCTATTCAAAGGTATAATCTACCCACAGTCGACAGAATAATCGACCTACAGAAGTGGCCATTTCTCTACAGATATTTTGTAGTGCCAGTGCTCGTGTTTTGTTCCTTCAAACTTCCAGAAACTAACTGGAGTGGCAATACATGCGCAGTTGTACCTATCATGTTCGCCCTTATAAATAAATGTGGTTCTCTGGGATCCGAGACAGGGGTTTTGGTGCCTAGTTACCACCACAACAAACAAAAACAACAAAAGTTTGAAATTGCCACTGACCTTCCTCATCCCTAGATTACAATTTTGCTTTTTGCTTGGCAGTTTTTCAATTCAGGTGTTACGGTCCGATGAAGTTACCGACAGTGAGCACAAAGCAGAACTCAGTAACCAGAGTTAAGTTTGTGAAAGGCTTCTCATGCGCTTGGAAGTGTCCCCCTATATTCCTATAAGCTTCCTGCAGAATGGTTGCCTATGATTATTTTTCTCATCTTTAAGTGCGTTTACTTACACTGCAGTAACAATGGGCACATGTGAACAGCAGATTGTCTGTGGTTTTGATTAGTGTGGCAGCAATATATCCTTTGTTTCTCAATCCTGGGCTAAATCAAACATCTTCCACAGAGACAAATCTCCGCAGTGATTAACCATGAAGCATCCCATATGGATACTGATATCCCACATGCTTTAAATGAGGCTGGGTGGGAAATCCGTTGCTTCCCTCATCTCTCAACCCAACCAACTGCTGGAAGGTGCCCACAGGTTCATTCCCCTACGGTTATAACCTCACTGCAGATTTGGTTCAGACCAGGTTAACTGTAGAAACCTTTGCTGCCGTAGTACTAATCCTTTGCTGGTGTCATTTTTTAATTTCGTTTTTCCACACGGGCAAAAGCCCTACATGCGGTTATACTCACACAGAACTATTTTTGCTGAAGTAGCTTATTCCACCAATGGGCCTGGTGTAAGCCACGCCATTTCAAAGTGGTTTTCAGTAGTATAACCCACACTTTCATTGTAACAGCTTAGTATGTGATGCCAAGATTTGGCTGTGCTGCACCAAACCCAGTTAGGAGAGTGGAACCTTCCTGTGACACAACTGGACCACACTGGGGTTTGTATTTTACATGAATAGTTTCACCACATACTCCAGAGGAGTAATGTGAAGCACAGGCAAACTATTCCATAATGCAATATATTGAGCACAATACACTAGCCAAAATCAGCTCTAAAATAAATAGCGGCAACATGATTGACATAATTGAGGTCTATTTGTTTATACTGTTACTAGTTTGGCCCTCTCCATTTATTTAACTTCAACTCAGAAAGTGCAATAAGAGTCCAACATCCATTTTCCAAATGGAAATAGAAGCAACATCTTCCTATCTACACACATAAAGTACCGGAAGTACCGCACAGTATTTCTTTATAACTGTACCTCAGTCTGAGATACAGGTTTAGTTTTGACTTAATTTTTCCTTCTCCCACCCATATTTACTGTCCCACTTCATCAGAATCAATTATTGATGACAGACTGCTTAACAGGTTAACGACTCTCACAACATTTCTTTCATCTTCTGACCTGCAGTGGTTTCAATGTTGCTCCACAGCTGGGTCTTTGCTGTCACAGCATATGATAAATCCACCAGGATGTTGAGGTGCAGGTAGAGAATATGAGCCAGATTCTTAGATACTTCGTACCCCTTGCTGGAGGCCCCTGGAATAATGCTGGCTCCTGGGATGGCTGATTCTGCTGTAGCTTTCTGCTGTTCAGGAAGAGTGTCGATGAACAAAGGTCTAGCTATTTGTTGGGTATCTAGATGCAAATATTGGGAAAAATGAATCCATATCTTAATGTCCTTCTGGGACACTATAGCTTCTGTAATTAGCTCCTATTATTACAGTGTTGGCCCTTGCTGGGACATTTTACTTGTAGTTCTCTTTTCCATCGGCTTCTGGTTGTTCAGTACTTGCAAGGGCCCAGAAACACTAGCGAACAAAAACCCTAAGAGAGAATCTTTTCCTTTCTCTGTAAGATTCTGTAAGGGCAGTGTGCCCTCCATCCAAAGAGCTCAAAGGGCCAGGTAGAAAGATGGACAGATAAGATCATTTCAGTAAGGATATTCAGAGGATCAGCTCTTGCAGTGATTCATCTACAAAGATGGTAGAAGACTCCTAGCAGCACCAATAGCACCACTGCGGAACAATGGGGGCGCCCACTGAGACTAGCTGGAACGAACTTCTCAATATTGGTCACCTGAACCTGGATAACTGGGATTAAACTTCTTAAGATGAGCGTTCAGATGAACACTACCAGTGTATTCGAACAGAGATTTTTGCAAAATGGAACATAATTATACTGTTGCATCTGTATATTCAGGTTTCATTTGCAAGTAAGAATTCAGCAGGTATAAAACTGCCAGCTTGAATTTTGTGGCATTGATGAAGAGGTTCAGTTTGCTTTTTACTAGCATTTATAAACATTAGTTTCTTCTACTTGTTTTTTAAAAGATAACCAGGTTCCTACCTACTTTGTGGGCTAGATATGAAGATACATGAGTATAATTCAAGAGTCACTCTCCTGATGTCACTGGGACATTTCTCAATTCGTTATGTTAACTGAGGGGGTGAGCAAGGCCTAACATATGCTATTCAGAGGCTTCACAGAGTTCCTGAACCAAAGAATCAGGCAAATCTTCCCCAAGCTAGGTCTATGGAGAGCCAAGTGGACCACATTTCTTTATACAGTTTTCTTCATTCCATTTATTGGTCTCAAACTAATGGTGCTTTAGTATGAATAAATATGCAAAGTGGGACCAATTGGATCGAATCCCAAAACCTAAGACACAAAGCTGCTGTGCTGCGAGCCAGTACATTGCAGCTGCTGAGCCGTGAGCTAGAAGTCCGTGCTGCATTTGCTTGGTTTACTGGAAGACTCTGGTGTGGGCTCCATTATAAACCAATCTAAGATTAAAGAAAAAGAAAACCAAACCTTAACATAAATCCATCTGAAAGCAAACTTATCAATGCTGTGGAGGCAGTGATTTACACTAACATTCAATTCCAGGGACTTAAAACATCCCATCTGAGCAACAAACAAAGTATTAACCTATTGTTAACAATTTTCTCCATTATTTAAAGCAGAAGCATTCACATAATTCAAAAGCATATCAAACGTGCTGCTTTTTTAATCACTGAACAGGACTTTAAAACCACAGCGGGGGTTTTACCACTGCTCATTGAAAACAACTGTCGGACCCACCCAGTAAAGCTCTAACATATCTGCGAATTGTTTTGTATTTAACTGAAGCTTCATGCAGAAATAGCTCTGAAAAATGATGCCAGCAAGGAGCATTTAGATCTTCTGCCTTACACAACATGGAAGCCTGCCTGCATCAGTGACTTTATTTTAGATTTATCACTTTCCTTTGGTCCATGTTTGAACTCCCCTCGCTTCCTGCCCCCACAGTGGATTCCAGCTCTGCACAGCGATTTCTGTTTCTATCAGCTTCTGGCAGACAAGAGTCCATCTAAGACATGAAAGAGAATCACCACCAAGTATTTCAAAGTGAATGCTGCTTCCATCTGAAAAGAAAACCACATCTTCTATCTTAATTATTTTGCAGTCATTCTTCCTACTGCTTAAAGACTATCAGAAAACTGAGACTTCATAAACATGGAAGGAAAATTCCTAGGACAGTGATCAATTAGATCCTCCATTGCAACTGATATCAGATTGTCTGGCAGTGATTTTTCTGCCAGGGCACTGGAAAACATTGTCAACAGTGAATGTCTGTACCAACCAAGAATGCAGTAAATTATATTTTCTTTCAAAATAGCAAATTATCCCCCATGTCACTGGAGTGTTGGGGCCTTAGGACAGATAGGTAATTACTGGTAGTACCACACCAATTGAGATCAGGGCAGTGGATTTGGCAGTCATTGGGGAGCTATCGGTTTCCAGGCCACCAGCACAGACAAGACCACCAAGGAAGTAGAGATAAACATGGCAGGAGGCTGAGAACTGTTCTGGAAACCAGGACTTGCATCTAACTGTTCCAAATAAGATGTTGTTTAGGTAAAGCAAGACAGAGAAAATACATGTTGCAATGGTTGTGTAGAGGATTCTAAGCACTTTCTTCTACTGGAAAATACCAAAATCATTAAATGCAAAGAGATATCCCATAGGTCCTAACAAAAAAACCACAGTACAAAGTTATGCATAGTGCTAACTTCAGATCTCGTTCTGAGGTGTATGGCTTTGTGTAACTCTGCACTTCCAGCTGCTCACTTTTTGGTTTGCTCTTTTGTTAAAACCATTGTTGTCTGCAACGAGCATTATAAAACATCCTCCAGACAAGTTGTGGGTAGAAGAAGAGCTCTTTCCCATTTCCTATCCTTCTTTCCAAGTTTCTCTCTGCCATCCTTGTGTTTACTCTGATGTTCTTTGCATTCCCTCCTGACTTTGACAGTCTGAACGGTTAGCCTCCCTATTCTGGGCAGAATGCTATGACAACCTTTTGTATTTCACAGAATCAAATCAGTTTAAACAAAAATCCCACCGATATTTGTAACGACATTAAATATTCTCCAGGTCTCAACAGCACAAATTGAAAAGGATGGACAGATAATGCGGGCCAGCAACCAAGACTACCACACGCCTTGTCAGACAAGCTCAGACTATCTGGTGGAATGACACTACTAGCCTGCTCACAATCACCCTAAATACACAGCTTAATCGACTGCAAGTTTTGTGACAGAAAAAAAAAAAGCCTGACCTTTGAGCTTTGTGGCAGTCACAAATAATAAGGATGAGCTACAGAATAACTTCATTTTGTCCAGTTAATGACACATAGTTCTCTTCACAGCAAGTCCTACCTTATTCTAGAAAGGAAAATCAAAGCCTGGTAGCTGGGATTGAAAGGAAACCTGACCACTACTCACTGGGGGGTCAGACAGCACTTTACTGGAAACACAGGCACAGTATCAATCACACCACTCCGAATGCCACCGGCTCCTCCCTTCACTATACAGGTAAAAGCAGAAGAGAGACCAAAGAAGGTGAGGTTGTAAATATCCTGAAGATAATTTCTCAAATGTGTCTAAATTTTTCATTATCTGAATCTACTGTCCCGGCTGGTCACGACGTGATTCCAAGGAGAGGAGAGTGTTTTGTTATAGAAGAAGTATGTCCACACATGGAGTTTTCTTCCCATTCCTTAAACCCACTCTACTAAAAGTACTTTGGAGGACCACCAAGTCCCTTAACATGTAGTACTTTCCTAAATGAAAATTAAAGTGATCTCCCATAACCACTGTGCTCCTGAATTCTTGGAAGATATTTTCATGTTACCCCCAGCAACTATAACTAGGCTTCTCACCCAGTACAACCTTTTGTACCGTGGTGAAAGGTAACGAGGGGAATACCTAAGGCTAATGGCCCCCACATGACTGAAATCAGGGAAATCACATTTCACATCAGAGCTTGTATCTTCGGTGAAAATCTCTAAGGGTGGCAACATCTTTGGGAGACCACCCTTAGAGCACATAGTCTCCGTAGAGGCTTCATTACTTTGGTCTATAGAGTGTTTAGATTAACAAATGGCTCAGGTGGCCAGCACAGGTCGAACACTGTTAAAAACAGGTACGGTACAGGAGAAGAATGAACAAGAGAGACCCCTATCCTACGGAATCAGAGTGTTAAAGAAGACGAAGAGCAATGCTAAGAACTTGAAGTTCTAAATTAATGTGAGACATCAGGTAAACCTCAGAAATAATAGTATGTCATGCTGGGAAAGGTACGATGCCAACAGGAGGCCACCAGTCTCAGGAAACCTGACAATTCTTCCTGCTTGAGCACTGGCTATTAGCAAAGCCTCTGGAAGTGGGTGGATAGTGAATGCCACCTACCCCTTGGCAAGGCGCTAGCCCACCACTGCCTCATTATCACTGGTGTGTTCAAAGGCAAATGAGCATATTCTGCCACCAAATCTTTGTTCTCACACATCATGCTTTTATTTTTCCATTAGAACAGTCCTTAAAAATAATAACAGGAGTAAGTGGGAACAAACACCAACAAATGTAAGGCAGGGAAAGGATTTACTGCTTGTGGCATTAATTCTTTCACTAATAAACTGTAACTGCAAATTCAGTTACTCTTAATAGCAAAATTAGGTTCTTACCTGTTACTTTTTGCCATTCACATGACCTTTAGTCATTGGAACTGGAATTGACTTGTGTGGGTGTAGTTTGGTATGAGAATTGAAGGCTCTCATAATTCTCAAACACACCTACATTGATGTAAGAGCTGCTTAGTGTTTCAATGGAAAAAAAGAAAAGATAAGTAAATCTTGATAATGTAAATAGTATTCAGGAAATGATCTCTAAAGCTTGAACAAGCGGAGTAAACTAGGTCAGGGGAGTGGGAGGGAAGACTTAAAACAGATTTGCTGTCAGAATTTCAGAAAACAATTGAAAAATATGCACAAGTTGACCAAATTTGTTATTTAATATGAACCAAGAATACTGTCAGGACAGACACACAGATCAACAGATCGGTCCTGTCGTGACCTGTACCAGTGCTTGGAGCTGGTCGTGGAAACAGTCGAATTCTTGCTTTTTGTTTCAACACTTGATGTAAACTGGATCATGGTATGATAGCCTTTCCTGAACCTTCTCAGAAGTCTCCCCATCTCTGCTCACCCCCAAAACGACAAGGTTTTGCAATTACCATCAGACAGTGATGCAATTTTTCTAAAGTTTTCCTTTGTGAGGTTTGTTCATTATCAAAAGCTGAGAGCGTGTGCTTAGACTGCTGATGAGGAACAAGCCTCCCAGGCAAATCCGAGTTAGCACACGAGCTCTGTAGCGTTTCTTCATCCATTTAATTTCCCCATTGCAAGGGATGGTTTAATATTTGTTTTTAAACCAGGTTCAGAACAGCTTTTTTTTGTGCCTGTACATTTGTTAAAACTAACCTCACAATGATAACGCTATGGCAGGAGGCTCCTCTGCTACCTATTGCAATGAAGGGGATCCTACTACTTTTCCCCACATAAGACAAGGAAAAGCTTTTCCATATAAGATTTGTTTTGTTTTGGCAGTGAAATCTAAAGAAAAAAAAGAAAAAAGAAAAGAATGAAAAAGTCCAAAATCAGCTTGATCAAAATCACATTTTCTCCCTGTTTCTGCTACTGAAATGAAAAAGGATCTTCCCACCCTACCCACATACAAACTTAAAACTATTTTAAAACAAAAATAACACTTTTTTTACTCTTCCCTCAAGTGCCTGTGTATGATAAAAGACTCTGGAGATGGGAGGTGATCAAGAAGACCCTCAGATGAGCTGTTCCTT
>NW_010411171.1:185649-198837 GCF_000710305.1 Buceros rhinoceros silvestris | reverse complement strand
GGTGCGAGACAGATTCAGGTCCCTCCTCTGTGTGAGGGCCTGAACCCACAGTTCCCACCTGAACACCCTGAGTTACGTGAGCTACTTTCACATATCTAGGACAGAGTAAACCACAAGACCACCGAGAGGTTCAAACTCCTGGTGTGAATTTGGGAAATGACACCATCCTCTCACTAACTATTCCCTCTCTCTGCACTTGTGCAGTCTGTCCATCCTGGAACAAGCGATGAGCAACTTACCTAACAGAATCAGTCAAACAGGCAGGCACCTGAATTAACCCTTTCTTCTATGTGTTTCCCTCTGAGTGCTCCGGTAACAAATATGTGCTGGAGTTGAATGTCCCAGTAACTGGCACCAGGAAAGCCAGTCCAACATCGGTACAAAGGTTTCAGAGCAGGAACCAAATCATGATTCAGAATACGGGCATATGAGTGAATTATCCTGAGGGTGTGGATTTATTTATGTGTCAGCTTCTTAGCAGCAAGTTACCGGTGTGTCTGGACTCACTGAGTCACGGTTGTGGATGTCCTCCCACAACACTGCGGTGCCCAGGAGTAGTGCCCGTTTGGACTCCTCATTGCTTCAGTCACCCCAAGTGCTGGCTCAGAGGCAAGACTCACAGGGAGGGATTAGAGAATCACAACCGCCTTCTTAATGAGATTTCATTTCCCTTATGCAATGACTTGTTTTAATCCTGCTGGTCCTCCAACCCTTCAAAGAGTCCCCAGAACAAAGCAGGCTCGGTCAAAGCAAAGAGAACAAATAATAACTTAGACATCTGAACAACTCGGGACTCAAAATTTCATTTTCAAAAGCCAGTTAGACTGTAACTGAAGTGAACAGTCTGAAAAGGGAACTGTTGTTACCAGGACAGAGGAGCACACAATGTACCAATTGCTACCGCATGTTGACGCTGGTCTTCCTGGATTTCTTTTGCAGTGGATAGAGAGAGGCAGCCTTTCCCCAGGACCAACTCAGAGCACCTTGAAAGGTAGCCCTTCTCACCCGTATTTTTGAAAAGTACTTCTTTATTTTGAAACCGACACCTCTTAAAAATGCTCACTAAATCTTCCCAACCTTCCTCAGGCACGAGCAAAATACCCCTTCTTATTTACACTGTGGTTATCCTCTATAACGGTTGAGCATCCTCTTGAAGACTTAAACCACCAGCAACGAATGCATGAAGGAAAACTGTCAAGGCTTTATATTTGGCCTACATGAAGAGTTTGACTCTCCTCAACTTTAAGGAGGAACCTGTCGTAATAATGCATTAAAGGGCAAGTACCAGTTTTCAGTAGCAATTAGATATTTCTGGAGAATAGTCATATTCTTCCATATTAGCATTCATTGCAAGGTGCAGTATATTTTCTTTAGAGAGGATGAGAGCCCATATCATCTTTCTGAGATGATGAGGAATGCGCCTTACAAATCTGGGTGTTCCTTCTACTGACACCAGATTTGGGAAAAGGGATCTTAGTAGCAAAGTAAATGTGCAGCAGTTTACTCCCAGGGCTTTGGGTTTAAATTCTTACTCAATAACAAGGAAAAATGAATGTGATAGCCTCCCTCTGAGTCAGCACAAGTTATTTATCACTACCAACCAATCAAAAATCTAGCACAGCAGCATCCAGCACTCATCTGGCAGGAAAAGCCTTACTCTGGAGTAACGGGAGACCTGTCTGTCAGCAGCAGCAGCGTGTCCACCGCCTGCCTGTTTTACTGGTAGGGTTTATGTTTCAGAGCATCAAGATCATTGATGATATTAAAAAACTAAGTATACAAGAGAAACTGGTAAAAATTGAAATTATTAAAATAGAGCTGCCTGGAAAACAGGAAGATGGTTTTTTCCGCTACAGAAAACAATTAATGGGTTTTTCCTCAGAAAAAGTTGACGTTTCAGACACTGTGGCGATAGTCCTGCTGTGCATTATGCCAGCAGACCCCTCTGGGCAGGGCTCTGGGACAGGACTTCATCCTCATCCAAACGCGATCTCCATGACCAGAGGAGATGGTACAGGGACCCAAGGATCACTGGGTGTCTTTAGAAATCACATCTCCTGGGGAACTGCACCCTTAAGGGAGTAACAGAGGAGACACAGCAGAACTTTTAAGCCCTCTAAGCACCCAGGGCTTCCATTTTCAGAATTCTGTTTTTCAACAAAATTACAAATGTATTTCCGCTTGGAAGAATTCCTTTTTCCAAAGGCTGACAAAAGAAACGCTTCCAACAACAACAAAAATTTCAATTTGGTTTAGTTGATTGCACTTCCCACATCATCTCACAGATGCAGAAAAGCACTGGCAGCTCTCCTGGTCAGCTCAATTTCAACCCTGTCACTGGTGCTGCAAAATCAGATCCCAAGGAGAAAGAAATTTATAAATCAATGACTGAATATTTTCACGAGATTTTTGCCCAGCCTTATCTTAAAAGGGTAACATGTGACTGGCAACACTGAGGAAAGAGTTCTTCTTGTCCTCAGGCGAACCACTCTCCTGGCAGCTACCAAATAAATTTAGGCAAATCATAAACTTCAGTAACTAGAAGCTACAGGCGTTCTCTCTACTGAAAACAGTGCTGCTCTGCGAGTTTATTAATGACCAGAGGTTTTCAGTTGATTTTTCCGTAGACTTACTATTTCTGACTGTCCGGGCCTCAGAGAAGTGAAAGGGAGTTTATAGGAAAAAACAATCTGACTTAATCTGCTGGTGACTGGTTTTTTTAGTCGAATGTATATAGCCAAAGAGCTTTAGAAAAGCTGGAAACTACTGTTTTCACCTTCTTTGCTTGGAGAGCTATCAAACATTTTTCATTTTTAGCATCAAAGTAGCTGCAAGGGCATTGTTAGAAAGAGCGGGCTCTCTCTTGGCTCCTGCAATAAACTTCAGGGAGGGGGCTTAACTTCAGAGACTGCTCTGAAAAAATGTTTTTTCATTCCAAACACAGCTCAGCAAACTCAAAGTGTTAATTCTGTTCCTCGAAGCTTGTGGTCTTATTTAATTGTACTATATGCTTTTATATACGTGGTTCAGTTCCTGTGGGTGCAATCAGAGGAGGATAGCAGAAGTGTCTGTTACCTGACCCCTCTGGGTCAGACCAAAGCTATAAGTAGCCCCATATCCCGTCCCCAGCAGTGGTCGCCGGAGAATGCTTAGCCAAAGAGTAAAGAAACAGGGCATGCAGAAAGTGATACCGCCCCCCACCCCGGTTTCCTCTCAATTTTTGGAGATTAATGATGCAGGGACTTACTGAACCAGATGCTTCTCTCAGTTACTGTGCTCAATAGCTGTCATCCTCCACTGTACGGCTGGTTAGCAATGCTCCAGAGACATCGATCTTCGAAGAGCAGATCAACAGTGCAATTGTTACCAAGTTATTTGCAGAAACTCATTACAAGTGATTTATTCTTTTATAGCACTGGCTAGAAATTACGTATACACACACTTCTTATTGAATCAGGAAACAAGGGATCTGGGCCAAGACCTCAAAATTAAGAGCAAGACCCACACTCTTCAATCTCTTCGTGTGCACTTTACAGATCCCACAAAATTTTGTGCCCAAATAAATTCTTGCACCTGATGGCAATGAAATACGATGGCTCAGGCCACTGAGTCCCAAAGACACCGAGTAAGGCAACCCCCTATTTCTCATAACTGCAGCAGAACCAGCGCCTCTGGACACAGCCTCGTTTGTAACTGGTTGGGGAACTCCTCTGCCTTCTTTTACAACAGGGTTTGCTAAAGTGTCGCTCAGATCAGCTCTTGAGCTTCTGCAAGACCAGTGATTAAAAGCAGGAAGGCGATAGCACCTACTGTGTGTTACCTGTCTCTGCCTTCTCACAACCAGCCTCATAAAATAAAGAATAATTCAACTTTGGGCTAGTTTCACAAACTTCAAACAAAAGACAATCTTGAAAGCAGAAGTCTCAATAACACTTAACATTTCCATTATAATCTTCAAATGATAGAGACATTAATTAATGTCAGTGCATCAAATTCAACCTCAGTAAAACTCCGATGACTTTTGTAGCTATTTGTGCCAGAGAGAAATGTAGCCAACGGTTTTTTTTTCCTCTCTCCTTTCACTCTTCCGTTTGGAGCATTTTGTATTTCCGTCTCTGTCAGTGGCACACACCTTTTAGCAGAAGCAATTTTCACGATGTGCCTGATGGCTGTTATCAAGCTAAGTCCTGTCCTCCGCAGCAGCCACGTAGCCCCAGTGATTTCCTGTAACTATTGGCTACAATAGTGGCTCGTATTTGGCCCACTGTGAACCAAAGGGAAGAATGAACCTACTGGAAAAACAAGAATAAACCTCTTCCAGCTTGCTCCATTCTACCTTGAAGCATAGAAACTTCTGCAATTCCTAATCTCCGTATCTCTGGAAGCAAAATGCAAACAACGATTTTGCCTCATTTCTTGCATTTCAGCAGCTCCTGCTTTTTAAACGTCACAGACAGAATCGATGTCACTCATATAAGAAATTTTAAAGTAAAACTTAGAAAATGCTGCCTTTTAATGCTCAAACCTGCAGCAAATATAAACCATTGTAAATGAAACCTAATTTGCTAACATGCAGGGCTAATTTGATTACTCTAGATAAAGGTCTTAGTGGGACCAATTGGCACTTGCTGCAGTGTGAAACTAGAAGGATAATTTGCAAAGAGAAAAGTGCAAGCTCCCTTTGGCACCCTGAAATGTGTTCAGTTGGTTTTGTGCTTTTGCATTTGAGTGAGTACTCCAGCACAAATTGGGCACAATTAGCAGCACATTTAAAAAAATACAGCTCAGTTCTGGTGCTAATTTGTCCTTGCAATAACACCAATTTCCCCTGTATTTACACTCAGTGAGCGTACAGAGGCTAACGCAGAGGAAAGCTTTGGACAATTCTCATTTGTATAGCACAGAGCAAATAATTCTTTGTGCTCCATGTGAAATGAGTCGAATATCTCAGCCCACTTTCCAGAGAACATGTGTCTACATCACAAAATCTGCCACCACAAGTTGGCACTAATTGGCAGTCTCAGCAAAGTGGCAAAGGAATGAATGGACCCTGGATACCGAACTAACATTTTTCCCCTACAGGTGGTCTTTTCAAGTCGGAATTGAGACGTACATTGTTTAGGCAAGGTGAAGTTTGTGCTGCTGGTACATGTTTTGTTGATTCACAGAAGATTTCAGTGTACAGCGAGCATTTTCATGAGCGTTACATTCACACTTTTAAAAAAAATAAACAAAAACCTTAAATTGTATTAAAAAAAACAACACAAATTCCAGCTGTCCCTGTTTCTCCCCCACTTTGCCCTCTCAAAATCCTTAGTATGTTCAAAGCACGACCGAATCTTTTCAGTTCTCTTCAGCGTATATTGATGAAACAGCTCCCTTAGATCTGATACCAAACCAAAAGATTAGGATGCCAGCTGCTTTTATCAGGACCCGACTCTCCAGACTTTATTCACATATAGCCCCGTTTGTGCTACTTTCTAGGCCTTGTCCAAAACCCACTGATATCAGTGGGAAGTCCCCAAAACTCCAGTAAGCTTTAGAAAAAGTCCTTTGGTGAAGGGGGGGGGGAGGGGGGTGGTTAAGGAGTTCAATTTGCATAGTACTGCCACAGAAAAAAAATACCACAGATGCTTTGATTATGAAGTATAATTACCTTTACAGGGACTGGATGCTAAAGAGACTCTTCAGCATGATTGAAAATTAAATCCAGATAAAGCAAAAGCAGAAATAACTTATATGTATTTCCTTTTTGTAACAATGGCAATTAACTAATGAAACAAGCTCCCAAGCGAAACACTGACGTGCCTGTATGCTGACATCTCCAGCTCGAGACAAGATATGTGTTCAGAAGAAATAATTCAGTGAACCTCAGGAACTGACTGAAATGTCATGGGATTTGTTATATAAGCTCCAACTAGATGATCTAGCCTAATTATCTACCCTGTAATTTTTTTACGCACTTTTAGATATGTTTTCAAAAATCACCCCATTGTGTACAGTAAGGTGAGTTGATTTTTTTGTGTCAAATCCATTTCTGAAACTTCCAACCTCTCCTCGCTTATTTTCAGGCAGGAACTTGAACGCGAGCAAATGCCGAACAGCGGAGGGAATGGTGTATGTAGTAATTCTAAAGCAGAACAGATTTTCACCCAAACCAAGCAGCAGCACTTACTATTCAAGGGGAGAGAGGATTCATTCTCCTCTTCTGATTCAGCCTCTGGCCCTTTTGACATGACAGGTAACAAGCACAAATCACTGCTTGGGGGTTTCAGCCAGTGTGTTTGTCAGGAACCGGATGGGCTGGCGCACTAGAGATGGACAGTGTTCCAGTGCTAACAAGTCAGCCACAGGCAGGTAAAAACCAAGTTTTATCTCACAGTGATGGCAGAGAGAACCAGCACGTTTCTCCTGTTCCTATGGGAAGATATCTTTTTGAACCGCTGTTCATAAGCACATGAAGCCTCCGAGCTCTACTAGTCCTCCTCCATTCAGTCTTTCAAACTGCACAGGAGTCAGGATTAGCAATCTGCAAATTACAGCAGATAAAATCCTGCATGGTGCTGGCTCTGAAGCAGGCCAGCTTCTGCTCTGGGACTCACAGGTGTCACGCCTTCATCTCTGTCTGCAGTTTATCTACTCAGAGAGTTGAATATACCAGAGCTTTTGCTGATAAGTCCTTCAGGATACCTTAAAACCAGATGCCAAAGGAGAAGTTATCATACTTTTATGAATAATCACCATTGAACAAGAAGGTATTTCTGGGCTTCTTTTGAACAATAGCTTTTCAGATTAGCCAAAAATAATTTATGCTTGGACTTTTCATAAGATGTAAAAGTCGACTTCTTTTTACAGTTCTTGTATTGTCAGCTTCTCTTAGAAAGATTAAATTTGGCATCATCACAAATTGTCCCCAAAACACTTTGACTGTAACTCTCTCTGATAGTTTCACTCCAGTTTTGTAGCCAAGCTAAGCAGAGAGATTGGAAAAAAACAATACTCAGTTGTCAGCAAGTGAAACCATACGGTAAGAAACCTGCTCTGTGGGGCTGACTGTCTTTGTTCTACATGTGCCGGGTCAGCTTGTTAAACCAAGCAGCTCCCCGTTCACAGCTTGATGGGATGGTCCCACTGAGATCTGCTGAAATGGTTAAAGGCTGGTCCCATCAGTCACTGAGCCTAGTCTTGTGGGTGTTAGCCATGACTTCTACGCACAGTGGAGGGAAATTCGTACCAGTAGGTGAACAGATTCAGCAAGATAAGGAATGGCTTTGCTGTGAGGACTATCACCAGAGCATCAGCAATTTGCTTTCACTGTGAATGGAGTTTAAAGCCGAGATACATTCTCTCTCCTGCTAATGAATCAAAACAACACCCTGTCTTTCCACACTTCCCACAGCATACATGACTGATCCCATATTCCTGCAACTTAGCTCCCTTTCGTTCCTCTTTGTCTCTATCCCCTTGGTGCAGAAATGGAAGACCCCCCTCAGAACGAAGACAGTTATCCTGATGAAACAACGCATTTGGCACGCTCCCCTTTCGCACCACACTTTGCAGAAGCACAGCGCTGCGTACTGCAAGTACTAAGTATTTCTGTTATTGCTCTTGGGCCAAACTCCCAAGGAGCCCTGTTTGGCAATTCATTCAGCTATTGAGACTCCAACCCCTGGTTGTCCTCAGGCTGCTATGAAAGGAGCATTAAAAGGAGAAACCAAACCAAATACTATCTCAGAGAGAACAGAGGCTAAGAAAGGAGTGGGAGACTCAGCTAACTGAAGGTGGGGATGTCCGGCTTCGTGGCGTTGCAGGGCTGTTCCAGCTGCTACTGTGCACTGACTTCTACCTGCCAAAGAGCTACACAGAACAGTCACTGAAGGAGTCTTATGTTTCATAACAAGCCAGTGCAGTCTGTGCTCTTCCCCTTCCCCCAGCCCTACCTGTCTTCTAAACAAGCCAGGTATTAGCTGTGGTAGTGGCCTCCGTTGACTGATGTGAGTGTTGAAATTAGAGCTTTGCCTATTGCTGCCACTTCTATTTGCTTTACACTATTTGGAAAAAATTAACTAAATACAGTTGGATAGCAGGTCAGGCTGGTTGGCAGTATTTATTTATCTCTGTCCTGAGGGAAGGTCTGGCTGAATAAGAAACACGCAGTAGGGATGAGTAGGCTGGTACAGGCCACCAAGTTGCATTTGCTGCTTCCACTTCTTTTGTCCCAAACTATTTAGAAACAAGTTCAGCCTCTGGAGTTGTATATGTTACAGCATGCCAGGAAGGTTTTTGATGGTTTGTTGATAATCATGGAAATTTTTTATTAAAAACAAACATAATAACCCCCCCCCAACACTAAGCTAAAATAAAAAGGCAGATTTTAAGTTGACAGGTGATACCTGCAGTCATAGCTGTGACCGACTTCCATTAGAAAGAAAGAAAATGACAGTCAGAGTAGAAAAACAAGACTGCAGAATCCTCCCCTGCCTCATGTCAAACCTCTAGGTGCTGGGTATAGTGAAGATATATTACCATAAATCACAGCTAATACCACCAGCCAGATGGTTCAAATTTGTGTAGTGAGTGTTAGGCACTAAGAGAGCACAACAGGCTGTTGTTTTTCCACAGGAGGGTTCTCAGTTTTGAACAGCTAATTAGTCTAAAAGTAATGAGGCCCAATCTGAACATTTTTCCACAAAAAAATCAATGTATGCAGCAACGGGCCAAAATGCCTCTCTGACTTAGAGCAGTGATGGCAGCAGGAGGTTGTACGAGGGAATGATGTAAGAAAAGCCCGCATAGACAACTGATGCAGGCAGAATAAGGGAAAGAAAGAAGAAAAGAACAAATCTTTGGAGGAGAGAAACTGTCCATCTTCAAAGCTTACTTGGGAAGCTGCTGCACCAAGGGTCAGCTTGTCACACATGTAGTCCAGATGGTTGTAATAAATATTTTACAGGTGACATATTTTACATGATGCTTACACTTAACTGAACCTCCTGTTACTGCAGACCTTCAGACACTTAGCAACAGGAACACCGAATGTGTGGATCCCAAACAAGCTGAAAGAGCAAACCACTCTGCCCCCACCACAAGTGGTGCTCGGGAGAAGTATTCTCTGGGAACTTCGCTGGTAAAAACGCTGACGCCTAACCTATTAGGCAGCAGACTTTCTGGACTGCGCTGATGACACAGATACTAAATTCCACTTCCTTCAGGCACCCAAGACTTTTTTTGCAGATTGGGGCCTCAGCTATTTAAGGTTACTTTTTGGATCCTTTTTCCTCCAGTGAGCAAGCTTCATCCACGCAGATGTGCTAGGCACTTTGGCACTGCTGAGATCCGGGGCACTGCAATAATGTTTAATCCCATTACTAATGCTTATTTTAGAATCTGCTTGTCCTTAAAGATGCGATAGTGATCTTAATTATTGTCTCTGACATGTATTTGCCTGAAATAATTATTATACTTCATTCCTATAGAGACAATGAGATAAAACTCTAATTTCGTTTTATTGGCCCTTCTATCCATCAAGAAATGAGTTTCTTGAGAGAGCTTTGAAGTAGTCCCCTTCATGGATTAAACCCCTTGAAAGTAGAAGAACAGAAGGGAGGGGTGTGGGGGAATTGAAATAATTTACATCCCAGCAGACGTGTAATGGGAATCAACAATGCAACTAGACCTACATGATGGTTGAGAGGAAAACGTTGAGACATGCTATTCTGCATGAAAAAAGTCTGTTTAGCTGCAGATTTTAGCCCAAGAGACAGCCAAGGGCTGCACTGTCAGAGGAAATAAGTAGCATAGCAAAAAGCAGCTTCCCTAATCATATTTTTAAAAAATAAAACCCAAGCTTTACTGGACAAAAGAACATCAGATTCTTAGCTGTCACTTGGCTGGCTACCAGGTCAGCTCAGGCTGACAGCAGCAGTGTCACGGTTGTACAACAGGTAGCACAGACTCTGCCTACGCAGCAGCTCGACTCAAGGTTAGATCCACACTAGACAGTCACTCCAGATCCTCCCAAAAGATAAAAAGCATTCTGCTCTGAATTTAGTGACAAACAAAATTTCAGCCGCATTTTTCTCTGAAGTCAGAGTTGTAAAACGTAACTGGTGAGGTTGGTTTATGTATTTACCTCCAGATGAATCCAGGCCGATTTCCTTTCTATTCTTTAAATTTCAAACAAGATAGAAAAGGAAACCTATCCATCAAAGGGAAAACTTTGAGCACAGGAATTATACAAGCTGAGATCACAGTAGCAAGGCTCCGCATGCTGTATGCAAGGATGGATCCCACGCAATCCTTGGAGCTGTCTCCTGGGATAGAGGGAACAGTTTGGGCTGGTCTTGTAACATCTCCTGGAAAGCTACTGCTTTCCCACGGAAAGCAATGATATCTTCAGTTTTTAGGAACTTGGTGTAATGGGTGCTCGGCATCCTGCCCTGCAGCCAACAGAACAATTACACATGCTCTAAACTTTAAGCTTAGGAGCAATTCAGTTGATCTAAAATTTAATCATGTCTTTAACTCTTGAGTCTGACTGGAACCAAGAGCGCTGGGAGCCCTGCTGACTGGAAGCTATATGTTAGGATACTTTTAAATATAGATTAACACATCTTCAAAGACAGCAAGCACGTAAAGAACTTGCCCCAAACTTCAGTATGTGCGGATACAGGTTTTGCAGTGCTAGGCCATACGTAGCACATGTGGCATATAAAGCAATGCTTCCTATCCACCTGCCAATCACGGACATAGCTATCAAACACTTATTTTCTTTTCCGTATGTTGTGTGTTTAACTTTCTGAGTGTCTAATACCCACACAAGCAGCTGTCTAGCTGTCTCTTTTTTTTTTAGAGGCTCCGAGGCAGAGACACAAAGACTGTGCATTACCTCTTCCTTCCCCGCCACAGACATTGACTTTTGCTCTTTCTGCCTTCTGGCCTTAATGATTCTAAAATAAAGATCTCTCTGTCTGACAGCAAGTAGCTGCTCTTTTTAGTAAGCTTCCCACTGTACCGCCACCTCGATACTACTGCGCCGTAAGAAAAGTATATTCACTTCTTCCAAATCAACCTAGAAAGCCCAAACAGCGGGAAACCTCCTCCTTGGGGTTATGCCAAAGAAAGCTTGAAGAGAAAAACGGTAGCGTACAGACAACGGTACAGATGGTGTCGGTCAAAAAAAAAAATACTATATATGATTAGATTATCACAAGAAATGCAGTGCAAATGGTAATCACATGTATGTCCCCGGTGCTAAATATAAATGTGTCGGAGGCCTCCTGTGTGGAGAAAGTCCAGCTGATATTGATAAGATTTTGTGCTTCAGTTGTTGATTGAAAGGTTTCAGTCCAGCTTAAAGGTATGTGCTGACACTTCCATCATATTTTTTGTAAGGAAAGGCTCATATCCTCCATAAAAATCATCTGAAGCGTGCAGACAGCAGGCAGCTCAGCGGTCTACGCCCCACAGGTTCTACAGCTACTCTTTCTATGTGATCTCTCGCCCACCCTGGGAATGGGGTGCAGCAATTTTCTAAGCTTGCAATTTGCAGATCCTAAACTTGCACACACCAGCCTGGTGCAAGAGGAACACATGAGCCTATGAAACTATGCAGTTCTTAAAAAACAAAACATATGCTGATAGTAACTTCCTCTTTGCTGATATTTTTTTTAAATTCTCAGTACTGTTTAATCATGTGATAAAAAGCACCATTTTTGTTGCTGTGTGAAGACCAAAAGGCAAACTTGTCCTACTGCTTGTGGCATTGATGGGAGATGACAGCTTTTATAATATTGATGCAGAAGGAATCCCAATATTGCATTTAGAAAAAATCAGCAGAGCTGTGGAGGTGATACAGTCCACAGGGGCCACCGCAGCTGCTTGCTCGTGTTCTGCTGGGCAACCACTGTGGGTTGCCAACAAAAGATTTTAATAGGAAATAACAAGACAGGCAAGATCACATGCTATAGAACGTGATATCAGAAGAAGTTACAGTATGGTAAAACTAATTGAACAACAGAGAGATAGAACTAGAATTACATCAGTCCACGTTCAAATTCCTCTATGATTACTGTTGGCAGCAGGCTTGCAGATACAAGGACTTTTGCCCTTACTAACACTCAGAGCATTCAGATCTTACAAAAAAGGGGATCCTATCATTACATCAGAACCAGGGGATAAAATAGAGCAGCTGTGGGACCAGACCTGGTATCTTCCCTCCCTCAAATGACTGTTCTCACCACTAATTTCTGAAGCAACATCTCTGACAGATGCCAGAAATAAAAATAAGCCCAGCCCAGAGTTTGGAGACACTACTCCCCTCTGCTGTTGGGTCTCCATCCGTGTTGTGTTCCCACCCTCTGGGCAGAGCCAGGAGAACTGAAGCTCCGCTGCCACTTCAGCCACTGGCGTTCACAGCTTTGCACCTTTGCCCAGACTGTTGTTACACGGGCAGGTGCAGAGGCACGTCTGGTCTGATGTCTCAAATAGGGACGATGAACCCCTGCCATGGTTTAGGCATAATGAAGGGAAAAACTGACACCCGAAACATCCTGGTGGAATTAACAGCAGACTTTCTTGTTACAGGCAATCTCTCTTCTGTGTGCAAATTTTCACATATCCCACGGGAGGTGAAGTGACTTTCTTACTCACAGCCAGACATTCAAATAACAAATGCAAAAGCTGGTCATCTCCCCCATTCACTACCAGGAAAATACTTGCACTGGTATGAATAACGCCTGGTGTGGCAGTAGTTTAGACCCAGCTAAGCAGATATGAATAGAAAGGGTTGCAAACTGCTCACGTTATACAGAGTCAGAAACTGAGGAAACCCCCAGCTGAGTTAAATGCATTGTCGAAGATTTCCCTGGGAGCCCATGTGGTCCAGCCTGGGGAAATCCTACACAGCACCCATAGAAATTCTTAAGGTGTGCACAGAAATATTTGAGTGCTTTCTTCCTTCCCCAATCCCACAGGAGCAGAAAAGGGAATGAAAGTTCGGCGGACACTTTTGTTTCTGTGCTCTTACATAATTGCACCGTGTCTTTGCAGAGTTGCTCGTGCTTTCAGCATGATCAAACCCATTTGTAGGCTGGGAAACTGAGACAGGGAAAAGGTATGTGACTTGCTCGTGGCTACACAGCGAACCGGTGGTGGAGCTGGGAGGAGAAGGTACAGGTCCTGACAGAG
>NW_010411171.1:120645-185528 GCF_000710305.1 Buceros rhinoceros silvestris | reverse complement strand
CCCTACAAGGCTCCACATTCCTGCCATTCTTTGCACATACTTTTTAAAACCTGAAATGTTGCTGCATCACAGGCTGACCATCCGACCCAACCCACCACCTGCTTCCTAACGATCGCTTCGCTGTCCAGGGAGCCCAGACAGACACTGTAGCTATTTCTTGCCTTTGTTTGAAAAAGATTGAGGATTTCTGGAAATCATGGCCATCACACCCGGCATATTCACCAACCAGTGATTTTTCTTTTTGGTAGCCTTCCCTAACCACAGGCCTCATTTAGGCATCATCGACTGAGTCTCCTATTCTTTTAAAATTCTGCAGTAGATTCCATTTACTAATACTAACAGGAAATCCCATGAATCTGCCTCATGCCCTTTCACTGACTTCACAAATCCAATTGATACAGATAGAGCCAATTTCTGAAACTGCAGCTGTCCACACTTACAAAGCTCTGACTGTTAGATAAGAAAGTGCCAGCTGGAACAAGAAGTTTCTCCTACTACTAGATGCCACACTCTTAGCCAAGCAGGCAGCTGTCAGCTTGGGTGGCGGCAAAGCTGCATAAATGGGAAACCCTTAGGTCCAGTCCCTTATGCTCACCCTAAAGTGACTGAAAAGTCCCACTCTAGGAGAAGTCCCAGAAGAATGCAATTGCACTTGTCTCTGAGTTTCCAGTTCCCTCTTCATACCATTGCCCCACTTATGCACCACAGGAGCTGGAGCTTGAGGAAGGTGCAGTACTTGGGCCAAAAAGCTCTGCTTTTGACCTGCGAAGGGCCACGGTTGCAGCTTCATGGAAAGAGAAGATAAAGGCCTTTTCAAGACTGAGCAGTGTTTGGCACTTCACAAAGTTCACACGTGGTTTTGTGATGATTTTCACTGCTATTTTAAATATTGCATGAGTTTTAATCTGCATATGATTATGGATCCAAAGATGTTTTAATAAGCAGATGCTAGACACTATGCTGGGAGGGGAGGAATGGGCACAGTGGTTGGCTCCACCACCCTTAGCCTGGCTGAGTCAAAGGGGAACATGGATCGTCTCCCACTGTGTGAGATCAGCAGAAAACAGGCTGCCCCAGCCCAGCCTTCCCATGCCAAGAGACAGTGAAGGAAAGCTGAGCCAGAGGCTCCCTCTGTCTTCCTGAGGGGTCTCACCCTTTGCCTGCAGACTTCCTTGAGATTTTTAATCTTTTTAACCTTCCTGCTAAAAAGGGACCTTTTCAACAGCATCTTTTCTACTTGGTAGGTGTCATCAGTTGAGTATTTTCACAAAACTGAACAAAAATTCTTCACTGCCTTAGGATAAGTTGGGAAGAACATTAAACCAGTAGCCTTTAGTAGCTTTAAATTATCTATGGGAAGTGCTGGAATCAGCACAAAAATCACTAAGTGATTTGGTCTAATCCAATAGCTACAGACAGATCGGTATGTATCAGCAGGTTTCAGAAATCCTCAGACACCAGGAAGAATCAGCAGCCCAGAAGCCATAAAAGCACTGAGAAATCCACACACACACACACACACACATATATCTCCATTTAAATGAAAAAAGTTTGTTTTAAAGAAAAGTGAAATCCTGCATAAACACATTTGTGAAGATCCTTTGGCACCCGTCACTGTACATTCCTTTTGCTCTTTATCCTCCCACTCTTCTTTACTATGATTTCCTGGATGGCAAAGGGATTTTCAGAAAAAAGCGAACAGAAAAATAAACAAATAACTAAATAAATAGAAATTAAAGCCCAAACAGTAAATATGACACTCTGGTATTTTTTAACAGAAACTTTATGTATGGATCCGTGCACGTTATGTGGATGGAAGTAGACTGTGGCTTTATGGACTTCTTAATGTAAATATCCCTGACATAAAAATTAGTATTCCAGAAGGCTTTGCGAAAGGATCAGAAAAAACCTTCTGGTACACAGGCCTGTGTAAACTGTTTAAGAACTGAGGAGAGGTTTTCGAATAGAAGCTTTTTCTCCCCTCGCCTTTGCAGACTTGTCTCGTTTTGTAGAACTGATTTGCTGTGTTGTTTCAGAGGGGGCAGCTGAGCGATCCGTTTCGCCGCCTCTCTTTCCCATGGAGCAAATCCCCCCCAGCCCTCCTGCTGCACCCTGACAGAGATAGCAGACCTTTCTTCACGGGATTCTTTCAATAATGCTGTAATTGCAACATTAGGAGAAACAATTAGGACTAGAGGAGCAGCTTCTGTATGCCAGATCTGCTTAATAACTTAATTAAATAAACAGAAATATAATTATAATGTAAATATTTCCTTTCTTTAATTCCTAGACATTCTGAGAGAGAGAATTTTGCTGAAATGAAGTAAAATTACTGAAAACCTTTTCAGATCCTTCACACGTAAAAACCATTTCACTATCTTCCCACGCCTATCCACTTGTGATATTCCACTTTTAGGATTTCAGAACCATCTATCAGACAGAGAAAAATGCATCCTTGGAAATGAATACCCCAGATAGTCAAAAGTGTTTATAATTGCAAAGGAACCATGAGGAGTAAATTGCTCTGTAATTTATAACTGCAGATTTCCTTCCTCAAATTATTTTCATTCAGCAGTTTTCTCTGAGAACTTTTACAGTTTCAAATGTTTTTGAAAAAATGCAAGAGACGCTGGGATCATGTTATCTTTTGGCACGTACACAGCCACTCTGAAACGATGACCCTACTGTATGGCTTTACATCGAATAACCTCTAATGGCCTCAAAACATTTACCCATGACTTACACTAGTTCAGCTGAGACCAGGCTTAAACTTATCATCAGAAGATTATTCCCCCTCTGTTTTCACTGGAGGATTTTCTTTGGCTTCACCACAACAAAATTCTGAAAACAACCTGTTACTCCTAGTTATTCAGAAAGAATAATAAAAATCTAACTGGTGATAGTGATACAATCCTGAAACAGCAGCACATGTGATGCCACCTTTCACAATATGAAAGTCTCTCTAAACTAGTTAAGAGTAACAATAAAAAGTTTCCTTCAAATTAGGCGTAAGAGTCCCACTGCCAGCTAGATACGACTGCAGATTATGGTGAATTTAGCTGTGTTCCTTATCTGTCAGAACTGCAAAAAGTAAAAGGCAGACTGTGAATCTACAAACCTGCCTAATGCTGACTCTTGACTAACATGAGCTTGAGTTTCTTGGGGATTCTTCATGAGGAAACCTGCAAGAGCCCCTGGACCTAAGCAAGACACTCAAAAATTCTCAGGCAATGAAAGAAAAAACAGCAAGTTACGGTTGCTGATGATGGCCAGAACATTTTCTGGCAATACCTTCCTTCATTTCACAGTCTAGACCCACGTTTGCCATTTGACAGTCTCCATCCCACTCTTTGCCATAACTTTATATGCCACAAAACATGCCGTAATTTTCTGTCTGGTGGCTCCAGGGATTGCTCTAGATCCACATTTGACCTAGTGACCTCCAACATCAACGCCACACACACGCTGTAACACACCACCCCAGCAAACGGTTCTGTCACTAACAACGTGTCTTGGCTGCAGAGTGCAAGAGGCAGGTCTGCACCGTGCGTTTAGGAAGAAGCCCAGAAGACGGCTTTGTGCTGTGCTTTGGAAGGAGGATGTAAAAGAGCTCAGGCAGCTCATGCTGATAGTGGGAAGGCCAAGCTGTGCTCCATGAAAGGAAGGAAGGAAGATCGTAGTTTACTGCTGAAAGTCACATGACCTGTTTGATAGAGCTGCAGCCACCACATTCCTCTAACACAGCACACACAAGAACGCATGGGAGAGAGCTCTCAGCTGGCACGTGCTCCAGCGACAGCTCCCCCTCACCGCTTCCCAAAGAGGCTTTGTCCCTCGGTCACAGCCTGTCAGCTTGCCCAGAGCCAAAACCTTTCTTTTGGGATCGGTTCGTAGCATGCCCTTGTTTATCCTTGCTATTGTTATTGACATTATCACATAGCGCCCAATGTGCCGTTCCGAGCCTCCGTGCTCACACAACAACTGCTGTACAAACACCCTGGGACTCACAGCCTGTGCGACGAGAAATCTGCCTTACTGCTTCTACTGCTTTTCCATGTGGAGGCCCCACAGCTGAAGTTCCGAGGGCTCTACACGGAGCCAAGCTGCAGGTTTGGGGGTTAATTAGACATTACAGACACACCAAAGGAGAGTACGGAAGAAAAGAAACAAAACTACTAAACCCAGTGTTGATACAGACAAGTAGTGCACTTAACTTTACGGCTGCAAATTGTTTAAGAACAAAAGAAAAAGAAAATACTTCATAGAAAACACGTTTATTCGCAATTCCCTGCTCCTTTAACATTCTCCTCCTCCTCCTCAGAAAAATTGACCCTGGGCTTACTGCCATTGTTGCTTGCATCTTTCCCCTCTTCAGACCTATTCTTGTTTCTACTTAATGCTCTTAATTCCTTAAAAATAAAAGTTTATATTTATCTATACAGTTATACACACATACTCCACTCAATTTCCTCAGGATATGACTCTTCCATGTTGCATAAACTTCCTTCCCTGGACTTCTCTAGCTCTGTCATTCTTTTTGCTACTGTCCAGGGTGCAGCTGTCAGGGGCAGGAAGCCCCAGACTCTCCTGCTCAGACACAGATTGATCAAGGTCAGGAAAAGGGTAGCCAGTACCTGCTGCCTTCTACCTTGCTTCTCAAACCTTTCGCATCAAAACAAACAAGTCCCCAAACAGCCTGGTGAGGTTTCAAATGCAGAAACCGATGAAGCAGTCGGTGTAGTAAGGTAAAATCCATCTCTGGCAAGGACATCAGGTTATGGCCCTCCAGAGATGGCAGAAGGCTGAGAAATGGGTGATGGAAACTCAGGTGACCACCCCTAGCACATAAAAACTGCAGTCGGTAATCTCGGTGAGGAGGTTTCCTATATTAGACGGCTTCAAGGGGTGAAATGGATATGCCTGAATATTGTAGTTCCTGAATGACTTCAAATAATTAAAAATGAGATTAGGTAAGAACTTACCTACTTTGTATATACAGCCTGTTCAGCACTCCTGATTTCCAAAGACTTGCAGATACACACTTAGATTAGAAATTGAATATTGGATTTTTTCTTAATCAATTTTGCTTTAACTTGGAATAGAGGACTAGAGAACGAATATAGCAGAAACTTTAAAAAGATGAAACGAGGTGAGTTCTCACCCATTCTGTCCACAGGCAGATGAGGAAAAAACATATTTTCATGGTTGCTGGTGTTTTTCCTTGAGTTTCTAAAGATTTAGTTTTGGAGCCCTGTCATAATAAGATTGGGAGAAACCGACGCTGCAACACTAACTGATAGAAGGCAGTTTTATGAATGGATTTGGAGAAGAAGGATAGCGCAGCTATGCTGACTGCACAGAGACTAAGGCATGGAGAGCTGCATGAAATTCAAAAGAATCATCTTAAATCTAAGAGCTCATCAAAATTTTTCACATAAATGAATCATCGTGGTTTCTGACGGGTGAAAAATTGTCATTCAGTAGAACTGGGTTTGAACTGTGAAAAGGTGAACTGGAATTGAAATGTACTTTCCCACGCTAAAGAAAATGCTTACATGCTGTCTGGCCGGTTTTAGAGAAAGATGTCAGCTACAACACGTGGACGTAGAACCAGAATTCACCAGTCAGGGGTTCTCTCACCCAAGGCCTTTGTTTTAACCTCTGTGGCTGTAGATACACATGGATGCTCACATGACAAAGCAACATCAATAAGCATTACCCAAGACAGATTCTGCAAGGCGTCTTCCACTCCCCATTGACTTCAGATGCAATCAATGGCCATTAGAGATTTGACACCTTCCAGGATTTGGCCCACCTTGAGCAGACACCACTGAGAAAATAAACAACCAAAGCTGTTATTGCTATCAAACTACAATTAGCTGCATTTCCCTTTGCAGTCTGAAAACCCTAAGCAGCATGAAACCTTGTCATTGGAGCAATAGATGAGAGATTATAGCACAAAACTGTTAAAAGTAAAAATGTCCTCTATTTCCTTTGATGTTGAAAGAAGAATAATTAATTCAAAGACATGCAAAAATTAGTGGAATTTAAAATACCAAACAAACGTAGTCTAGTCTTGTCAGATACAGTATGCCTTTTATAAGACATTTCCTAGCTTGCCCAACCACAATGGAGCCCCCACAGCTTTCTCAGATCTACTCGCCAGGGTGGTTAGATTATCCTCGAGTACAGCCGAATAATTAAACCACACCAATTAAAATAGAAGTGACTTAAAGGGCTCTTTTCTAAAGCGTTGCCCTTTATCAACTGGCTCACTCCAGGCCACGCAGAACATGAAAGTAACATTACAGCTTAAATAAAAGGAGGGAGAGGACTTGAGGATGAGATTGTGTCTTCAAGATCATTCCACTGCCCAAATGCTTCTGAATAGGACAAATGTGTTTTTTCCTTTGGATATAAGGTCAAACATGCAGTTCTGCGACTGTTGCTCTATAATTAGCAGAGCTAGCTAGCTTACTACCTCAGCCCACTGAACTAGTACCTCTTCAGCAGGGCCACAATGGGTTGACACTGGCCACTTGATTGCCCAAGGGCTGCGCTACACTTCTCGCTTCAGCCTTTGTGCATTCCCATCTCACGACTGCTGGTGCAATTTATAATTTGTAGCAAGTCTATGATTTGCATTAGTAGACTGAAAACCCTTGAAACAGGATCCATTCTTTCCTAGCACATTCCACATTCAGCAAGTAATGATATTCTACTCTGTTGGGACAAACATTTTTGTAATTTGAATTACAACTCCAGTGCTTGCCTTCTGATGACGATTTAGTCCCATTAATTATTATGCCTTGGATTCTGTTCTAGGATTATGGAAACAAATCACCCTCTAATTCAGAATTAGGAGTAAGACAGATATAAATTAGACCAGGATCAGAATCTCTACCATTCATTTTTTGCCAGACATATATTCACAGCTAACCCAAAGAGCTTTCAATCTCAAAAATTCACTATCTGACCAAAAGAGGTACAATTTATTTTCCTAAAATAAAATACAGAAGCACAACTGGGCTTCAGAGTTCCACCTTTAGTTATGGAAGTACTAGTGCACCATCAGTATGACCGCGGTGTGCATGAACCCCTACATAACTTACAGAGAATTTACGTCTGCCTGGCTCTATCTTAATGCATGCCGCATTAGGGCATGCCATCCCCCTTTCCAGCGCTCAATGGCAAGGCACAGCTGCCCTCACGCTTGTTAAGTGCTCATACGTTATGGATTACCAAAACATGAACCTCCAGCCCAAGCAGCAACAGATTTTTAGTTTTGTTTTCCATTGGTAACTCCCTGATTAACTGATCAGATCATTAGTTCTCTGAGAAGGGATGATGTGTTTCATACATGTAGGACGTTGGATAAAAATGCCCCCTGCTCAAACAAGATCATACAAGCACTTAGAGGTGTTTCAAACTTACTCAACATATTTGTCCCAGTGAGGTGTGATGACAAAACAGGCCTTGGTTCTGGCATCATGCTTTTAGTCAGCCGTGTATTTCTTTTCACAATGCAGCCATGCTGCTTGTGCTCAGGTTTATGGGTCCTAGTCTGTCTTTCAAGCCAGCGGTATCTCTAGACTGTCAGAATTTTCCTGTGTAATCTTGAGTAAATCTGTTGACGTGTTCTCTGTCGAGTGGTACAGGTAAGTTAACACTCAGTTGCCAATTTGTCCACTCAGAGGTGAGATGAAAATTAATTAATTGATACTTACTGAGTATTCTGGGGTCTGTTGATGGAGAGGATCATGCTTGCATTGGAAACACTGTCGTACTTTGACTATGGTAGATTTCAGTTTTGGCAAGTACAGAACTAAAAGGGGGATTGGGGAAAATTTAAAACTTTCCTTTCTTTTCAGTTTAGGCCTGCAGGTGACATGGTTGCACTTCGAAATCAACTCATTGATCAAAGTCATCCAAGCACCATTAACTACATGGAGGCTTGTCATTTGAGACCAGCCATTGCTATTGATTTCTGAGGATTATCTGATTCCCTCCAAGAGGCTCCTCCACTGTTTCATAAATATATTTTCCAGACCTCAGTAAATAGGGTAGCATGACTGGAATGAAGATAATACACAGCATATGTACCGTGGACGCGTAAAGCTACAGCTGAGCTCCCTCTAACAGGTAGCCATGAATAAAGGACGTTAATCATAGTAAACATTAATTTGCTCTTACAACATTTTTTTTAGGACCTTTCTTGTTGCTGTCTCTTTGGTTAACACATATCTGACTACTTTATTCATCTTTATGGTAGCCAATCATTCTCACTGTATTTATGGCCACTCAGGCCACATCTACAGCTGCACACTAAACAGAGCCAGGGCACCTTTCCTGGCCTTTATGTCAATTCACACACTTTGGCCACTCCCAAACTACTAAAACTCTCCAAAATAGGCAGCTCATTTCCAGTTGCCTACTAAGAAGAGCCCATGGCTCTTCTTATCTCGCTGGCTTGCTCAAGAATTGCCTAGAGCACTAGCTGGCCTGAACCAAGGGCCATTCCGACAACATAACACCACAGGAGAACAGGAATATTGACCAGTTCTGTGCTATTTTCTAGGAGACTTAAGGTCTGTTACACCTTCCTCCCTTAGAAACTGCATATCCTTTATACACCCATATTAATCCACTAAGGAAAATACACAGTAAAAATGTTATTAGTAAAAATTATCTGCATCAGCTTTTTCAAGTGTATGTGCATTAATGTTCAAGGTCAAACTGGAAGTGTGCTTTTGAAGGAACCTCCTCCTTCAAATGTCACCAGTTACCACATTTCAATTCACATAACACATCAGACTGAGAGCAGGAACTCACATTCTTTCAACCAAAACAACACTGGAAGGGCACTAATGCTCTCCAACCAGCAGTGGACGTTCAGCCCACAAAGCTGGTCCCAGCCGCAGCCAGTCCGAAGTCAAAGGCCTGTAATGTGGGCAGCTTAGTCCTTGGCACCAGCTGCACTGCTCTGCAGACCTGCTGCTGTCATGTTGCTCCTACGTGCTGGCATAGACTCACCCTCACTCGCTGTTCTCCCACACGAAAGCCTGGGCATTAACTGCTCTCAGGCCCTGCGGACTGAGAGAAGTGAGAAGACTCTAACCGCACAGATACTGGAAGTCCTTTAGTCACATCAAGGAAGTGAAGGACCACGATGGATGAACCCTGCAGTGCCCTCTAGCTTGACTCCCTCTTCAGCACAGCCTGGGTTCAGTTCCTCTGTTGCCACAACTGGTTCCGCACTGGACTAAAAGGTTAATGCTGGTCTTCTGTGTAACTCTGGTTGTAAATGAATGAGTTCCACTGTTAGCAGAGACAACCGTCACCCAAGCTACAAGCACTGCACTTGGCTGATTATAACTTACTCCTTTTTGCCTCACAAAGTAAAAAAGACAACTTGCCAACAGTCATTTATGAATAAGCTCAGGACTGAACCCTATCAATACACCTAATCGATGCCTGAGGAGTTACCTGTTATATTGTATATAACGGGCAGTCGTTTGCGGGGGGAGCTGAGGGCGAGTTGCGAGCATGCTTGACACTTCCAAGTTTATATGTCTTAAATTGACTTTAGATTTCTTTGGTTTCTATAGCACATATTTTCAGAGTTTTTGGATCTGATTCAGCTTGTTCCACTGAACAAAGCAGTTCCACTGCTCTAGGGCCAGAGGAACACAGTGGTGAATCAGGCCCTTTCTTTGACTCCAAGGGCTTACTATCAGGCCTGCTGCAAACTACCTATTGAGAGCATGACAGCAAACACTATGCTCTATAGCGAGCGTTTGGAGTATCATGCTCTAAGTATAGGCCATATGAAGAGGTCTTTTGTTCAGGAAAGCAAACTGTACGCTGTTCAGTAAGCCACACTCCAAATATAGTATCGATAAAGCGCGGCTAAAATCAACTATTGCCTCAACAGGCATTCACAGATTTTGTCTGAATTAAGCACGCTTGAAGCTTTGGGCTACAATGCAGTCACTCAGTTCTTTCACAGGCAGCTCATGCAGAAATAGAGTAGGCTGGGACCGGGTATCGGGCAATGCGCAAGAGCTTGAGGCTCCAAGTGGGGAAGAAAAAAAAATAGAAGAAAAAAATAAAAATAAACCATATGGAATCCACACTCAGATGCCTTTAAAACAACCACAAACATTCTTGCTGCCTCAAGCTGCAAATGTCGTGAAACAATTACTGGGCTGAGGGACTTCAAAGGTTCACTGAGAGCAGCAGTTTTATTTTTCAATCAAACACAGGAATAGGCCTCTTTTTTTTCCTCCCTCCCTCTCTCACTCTCCTTTTTTTTTCTGAATGAAGCAGCGCCCAGGCTTCCTGATTTCAAAAACCCTGTTCCGCTTCGCTTGACCACTCTGTAACCTTAAGAGAAGCTCAAAAACTTCAAAACAAAACTGTGAGTCATATGGAACGAAAAAGACATTATTATATTTCATTAAGGTTGAAAACTGCTGCATTCCTTGTTGGTAAAATTTACATGAATGAGCTTTAAGAGCTTGCAGCTGAATGCCGGGTAAAGCCTGACCCTCCGTAAACTCCTATTTACTGAACCACTGATTCTAGAAGGTGACTGGCAGTTATTTGCAGGGGTTTGCAAATTCATAACGCACCATGCACAGAAACAACTGGACTCCTTCTTGCCACTGGCCAGCCTATTTAAACTTGGGTTTCCTTTTTTTTTTTCTCCTTTTTTTTCCTTTTTGAAGGATCTAGGCACTGTTATTTTATACTCTCATTTCAAAAAGGTAAAAAATTAACCTCAGTTTCCTTGCAAGAGCTTTTGGCAAAGGCTGCAGACTGCAGCGGTGCTCACCTAGAGTGTTGGCTCACTGGTGGAAGGAGCTGTGCTTAACACCATGGTTTCCGATGGCTAAAAACAGGGAACGTTTAGCAAAACAGATGTATGCCCAGCTGTCCAAACGCCGCCGCGTGCGAGGAGCACACCTCCCTGCGCCCAGAAGAAGCAGGGCTGCTCCTGAAGGCTGGATCCCAATGGGTTAAGTTGGCACTGACCTCTTCGTACAGAGTCATGCACACAAAAATCATGCAGAAATAACATGCTGCCCCCTTTGAAGAGAACTGAGTCAGATTGTTCAAACTGAAAGTGACTCATTGGCGAAACAGTGGTCACTGGAATGGCATCTCCACAACTGCTGCGGTAAGAGAGGAAGCTGCCTGACCGCAACTGCCTTTGTGCTTATTCTAGCTGTTTAAGTTCTCAAAACCACAAAACCCCATTTGAAATTCCACTGTATAGCAAGGTTTGTGTAATGAGGTTACAATTCATAATAGGATCATTGAAAACTGAAACAAGCAGCATTAATATGTGGACTGCCTGCAATGAGCTAGCAGCAGCGTGATGATGTCATTTTTAATTAAAAGTCTGTCCCTGTTTGATACGCTAAAAAAGAGTGCAAATCAGGGATACACGCTGATCCCATCCATAGGGGAAGACTGTCAAGCTGCACAGTGGTATCACAGAGCACCCTGCGAGCCATATGGCATGGCTTTAATGGAACTAATTCCCACGTACTCTGCTTGTGTCACGCGTATCAGGATTCTGCTCCCACACTGAAAAGACATTAGTCAGAAACAGGGGGAGGGGAGGCTCGGGGATACCCAGCATCGTGTCTTTTATCATGTGGCATACCATAAACGCAATGCAGCAGTGCTGGGATCAAGCGGAAATAGGCTGCAGGTTCAGGCAAGAGGACAGATCCTTCATTCACGTCACTCAGCACAAGCCCATTGCACCAATTTACAGCAGAGCAAGTCTAGGCCTTTGAGGAATTGTGAGTGACCAGCCCTGTGACATACACCTTCAAACCGGATGGTACTTGTAGAGCTATTTACTCATCCAGTATTGCATTTTCACCCAAGACTGAGTGACATGGGAACAGGAGATACTCATCCGCAAAAAGCTTGCCTTTCAAGATCAGATGCTGCCAAGTACTCAGCACCATTGGTTCTCTTTCAGCCACTTGAGCTTTCCTTAAGGCAGTTAAGACCAACTCCAGACTTCAGTAGAAACAGGATGCGTTCCTGTGGAGTGTCAGTGGCTGCTGAACACATTCTGTACCTCAAAAATATCAGACACTATGGCCCCAGTCAGCCCATCCTTAGTTCTTTGAACCACTATTTTGACTAGAGAGAGATTTGGCTTACTGAGCTAGATAAGAATTACAAGAGGTTAGTAGTAATGAAGCATGTCACAACTTGGGTGAAAACAGTAGAAGAAAGATATCCAAGAAAAAGTTATTGATTTACTTAATTGCCATTTCCAAGTATTTCAGTTAAATTTACCATTTAGTTAGATTTTTTTTTTTATTTTTCCACCCTAAAATACTGGGTTTGAGTCAAAGTTATGAAGACTATTATGTGAACAATTCTTACGCCAAGCTGGTCTGCAGACCTATATTAAAACAGGATTTATGTTTCTATTATGACATTTCAGTGTAAAGTTTGATGTAAGGGTATACATGGATCTCCAAAAACACGAAGAGGTGATCACGATCAGAAAACAAACTTGGGAATCATTAGCATGAGGTTTTGATGTTAGGCCTTAGTTTTACAGAATCCTGCTCTAGCTTAGGACATACATTGCCATTAACATCGGGGATATTTAGCTGGGAACTTCATTTGGACTAGCAGTTTTATTTCACCCATTTGCATAAGCCCTCCCACCAGTTCTTCCCAAAATGAAAGAATGAAGAAGTCTCTATCCCATCCCAGGTATCTGCAGGTCTGCAAAAACCTTCCTCGATTGCTATTAAAAACTACCAAGGTTTTCAAAAGGTTTCAGCTTTGGCCTAACCAGGAAGCGCTCAGGAGTACCGGTGCTGAGCACCTGCAACAATTCTGCTCTCCAGTCCTACCGGATTCCTTTCTGTGAGACAGAAACAACCGGACGTGTCTCTCATTGCAGCAGCCACTCTCTTCAAATCCCGACTGTGGGTGCACGTGGCCGCAACACACACACGCGTACGAAAGGGAGAGAGTGTGTATAACCAACGCGCGAAGTCAGAGGGGTGGAAGGATTACTGTGGGACTGGACCCTACGTGTTTTATTTCCAGAGAGACTTAGAATGAAATATGCTACCTCAGACCTAAGATAGTAGTGTTCAAATTCTTACTGTTCCCAATCACTTTAGGCCTATTGAATGCTGTTCTCCATAAATAAGGTTTAAGTTACACTTGGAGAATGTTTCTTGTGGATACTGAATGCAACATGCTTTTTGAAGAAATTGTATTTCCTTCCTGGATCATGATGAGTAAGTCCAAGGTTGGATGAATCAAGTCTGGTAGAAAAGGTTGCAGTATAAAGGGCTTATAAGGTCACGGAGAATTTTGCTATTCAAGTCAAGAAACTTGGCTATCTGTCAGGGAATACAAAAGAGACCATCTTCTTGTGCTAATAATTGACATTAATCCATCTATTTATTACTGTGAAGCCAAGATTTATCAGCTAAGAAAATTAAATCTATCTATCCTATAAAAGACAGATCATTATTCCTACAAACATTATCCACTGAACTACAGCCAGAGAAACAATAAAGAAGAGCTTCCAAATTTTTTCTCTTGCTTGGAAAAATATTGGTTGGATAATTAAATGTAAAGCTGTTCTCTGTGAATGTTAATCTATAAATAAACCGCTGAAGATCCTTAACACTGGTATGAATTTTCCCACCCCTGCTCAATCTTGCCTTATCTTGGAGGCATATTAAGAAATGAAAGTGCCAGGATGTTTCTGCACGATACCCTTTTTGTCTGCTTCACAGCTAGAAAGTGAAAGGCTCAGCAGGTTAAATACCAGCAGAGAAAAGTATTTTATTCAGATATCAGTTGCAAAGATCGGGGGAGGAGGGGGAACGCAGTGAGGCCTTTCAGCCTCCAGTGCCATGGGAGAAGAAAAACGAGACAGCAGAAGTGTGTGGTAACACAAAAAGAATGTTATCTCAGCGGAGGGGAAAATACTTTCAAATGCATAATTGCAAACACATACCCTCAGCAGCTAACCCAGAGCCCTCTCAGACTGCACAGCGAAGGGTTTGGACAGTGGCCAAAGTATCAGTTTTATTTGAGAGATCAAAGTGATGAAAGAGAGAGAAAGAATAGCATCAAATATGATTGATAAAAAGTATTGCTTTCTTTGATTGGTTTCTGCTCCCCCTCCCTTTCCCACCCCATTCTTCTCCCAAGTTCACTAAAGAATGTCAGATCTGTGGTACATCTAGTAACACATGCCTGATGTGAGATGTGCCTATAGGAGAACACCTGCTTACTGCACATCCCTGCCTGAGCTCCGCATGGCCAGAGGATTCCTGCTCGCTGCAGGTAACTGCTCTTGGCTGTAGCACAGTGCTTTCCAACACCCCACAGCCCGCGCGTACGGGTATCACTTCACATCGCCGTATTTGGTTGCTTTGCACCGTCTCCCTCATGCTGCTGAGCATCTACACGGTCATCCCCGTGGATTTACAGCCACTCTGACCTGTGTGAGCTGGCGCTTTCATTATTTCTGGTCCATAATTATTCTATATTCTGTCTTTATTGTACACACCATCTTTATATAAATGTACTGAGGAAGGTAAAAGGTTTATGATGGTAACAGTTGAGTTTATGGTTCCTTTCATGCAGGTTGGAGTACGTAACCTTAAGCATAGACAACCACGACAAAGACTTTAGAACTAAAGGGCACTTTCAGAAGTGAGAGTTCAAACCATTAGTAACCACTCGCAGGAATTGTAGCCGATGGGCAGGTGTACAGCTGTGCTTAGGCCCATGTATTTAACAACACCAGACAGGCCAGGACCTGCCAACAACGTCCACAGGCACTTTAGACGTGCATGCATGTTGCAAAATTAGTTCTTTGCATTAGGATTTTGCAGGCTGTGGAGATGACATTTACTAGAACCACTTACTTGAGCAAGGGTTTATTACAGAATAAAAGACAGATCATGCTACAGGAATCCAGAGAAAGAAGCCCGTGGAGATTACTGGTGACTAATTAAATGGGAGGAAAAAATGGAACAAGGTGTTGGTTCCAAGGCCAACTTCTCTAAGAAAAAGAGAAATTTTACAAAGAAGGGACAAGGCAGCTCTGAGCCAGGACAGGCACCAGAGGGAGGGTGGAAAGAGGAGAGAGAAACCATGGCAAAAGGGAAAACAAGGAAATAGGCTTGAGAAGATGTGAAGGGGAACTAGAAATGACCATAACTAGTCCAAGACATTGTAGGTCTTTCTGCGGTAAAGATGAGCGAAAACTTGCAGTAATTCAAGAGGGGCACACAGCCATGATGATGAAATTGGCCATTGAAGCAGACTAAGGAGATGCAGGAGACCAAGTAGGATATGACCAGGTAATGAATATTTTAGCAACAAGGAGGGAGTTGTTTGTTTGGTTTTTTTAAGGAAGGAAAAATAGTCCACAATAGTGGATTTGAGCAACTCCCTTATGGATTTAATAAACTCAGGCTTAACAAGATGTGGTTGTGAGCCTGGTTCATTAATCATTCAGCCATCTAACTAATCCTGCATCCAGTGTCTCAAAGTCTGCAATAATCAGATGCTATCTTGGTGAGCCTAAACTGCTGGGTGAACAGCAGATTAGGGGGTGCACGATCAATGCACACTATATAACTCTGCGAGAAAAGTGCGAGACGTAGGATGATTGGAGGCACAAGATAGATCTGCAGCTTGGAAGGGGAAAATGCTAGAAGGAGGACGAAAAATAGGACACAGGCAAGAGGATAGGGAGTCTGTAATGACAGGGCACTGTATGTGTGGTCAGGAAAGATGCAGAAAGCTGAGATAAAAGGGAAGGGGCTGGCACGTCATGAAGGAGGACAAGACAAAGTTTTAAAATAGCCCCAGCAACAGCTTGTGTCATTGTTACAGTTTTGTTTTGTGTTTTTTTTTTAAAAACAAACAAACAAAAAACCCCAAACCAAAACCCTCCACACCAGCATGGCAGGGCCAAATCAGGTGCGCTGTGAAAGGAGGGGGGTGTACGACACTTCAGGCCACGCTGAGTATTACCAATTTGACAGACAACTTAACTCTTCCTGTCTTCCTCTGCCCACTCCGCTGAGCTCTCTCCCAGTTCTCCCCTCAACATCCGCCCACCCGTACTGGGTGGGCAAGCTGACAAGCAAGTCAGGGCAGCTGTAAGCAAGCTGACAAGTCAAGTGTCTCCCAAGAGGAAAGGACACAGAAAAACATAGGTCAATGTGATGAAGCCATCACTTTTGGGATGAATCCAGACAATTTTGCTGCTTCCTCTCTTGTTTCCTGTGGTGTTTAAACAACATCTTTTCATTTCCAAGTACTAATTAGTCCCCACAACACTCCATGAGATAACTAAGCAATTAGTATTATCTCCATTTAACGTGGAAGAAAATTAAGACTTATAGATTGAACAATTTAACTACACCACAGGCACAGCTAACTCCCAAAGCAGGGATTTAGAGGAGATGAGTTCTGACCACTGTTCTCTGACCATATTAATTGATAATCTCAGAAACTGAGATTAAATGGACAAAAAGCGTAGGGAACTAATGTGAGAGGAACCACACGATGAAGAGCAAACCAAGGCTGTGAGCTGCAGGGAAATCCAAGCTAATACCGGGCGTCGCACATGTACACTTCACAGCTCCAAGGCTGTGAGACAGCAGGATACCCCATACCCTCAGCTCCCTTGAGCGTTAGTTAGTTTGAAACCCCTTGGTTTCAAAGTCTAGCAGTTACCAGGCAATAACACAGCAATGTCTGCAAAGCACTGAGGAGCGTGCGGCACTCACCACCACATAGTTTCAGCCCAACAAACAAATGCTGTACCCGAGGAGGTATGTAGAAGTCAGACCAGCAAGTACTTAATTACAGCTAGACTGCAACCATCTTCTTGATTCCACTGTCTGTGCTCTCCACCAGGTTTTGATCAAGGGGATTACGCCTGTCATCTCCTCAGAGCTTTTCATATAATCACTCACTGCTCTTCATATAACCCTTCGTACTCCATCAGCAGTATGGTGAAAATGAGGAAGATTTCCCTGCAAACATGAATTTTGCAGCCCGTGGCAGCCCTTGCAGCCTGTGGCATTCTTCTAATGTCTGTGGCAAGACAAGGACTATCAGTGTATTCAAACACCGCTCACACGAATACCCTTCACACATACCTCCAGAACAGCAGAAATACACAAGAACAAGCTTTTGATAAAGATTTGGTAAATCTTACACTCCTCTCTTGTCTGTGCAAGAAATCCAGGATCAGAATATGGAGTTCAGAAAACGTTACCTTTTTGGGGGTTCTCTTATCATTATAAAGACTGGTGGGTAGCACATTACTGAACACAGGTAATTCTTTATGTTGCACCTCAAAGGCTTGAGAGCCAGCTAAGAGATGTTATGGTCGAAGCAAACATGAATTTTTGAGTTTGTCTTTTTTTTTCTCACTATTTTTAGTTGCTCATCATTTTGCTGGCAGTTACCTTAGTGGCAAAGCAACATGCTCTCTAATACTACAGAAAAAAAAAAAAAAGAAATGGCACATGTGACATGACAATGATTCAACATAGGCTGGTGGTGTGGGCTGTCATGTAAATATTCTGTGAGATACTTTGTTGGCTAAAGCTAAAATTATTATGGTAGTAAGATAAATGTTTCTCATGCTGTTTCTGGGAGATTTTTCTGTCTTTTATTTAGATGACATGCACATGATCAGAGGTTGGTAACTGCCCGTGAAACACACACTGGTGAAATTCCTGAGATTTATCATTTTCTCTGAGAGGAAAGAAAGTCACCCATTAGTTTTATAAATATAGCCAGGAAGCAGCTTTGTGCACTTAAAAGAAATCAGCAACAGCCTCTGCACCTCAGAGATTAATTCTGGATGACGTTTCAGACACATCAGGTCCAGTAAAGTTGATCCCAACCTAAAGAACACAAGATCATTTACTCCTTGAGTAACAGACAGGGAGATTGAAACCCAGACCTTATCTCATGTTGAAAATGGTTTGAATGGCTGGGACTAAACAGCGGAGGCTGTAGCAGCCCTAAAACTCAGGACGTGCACCCTCTAGACTTCTTTTTTAGACCTGAACCCTCATTTAGGACAAATAAACTATTAGAACTAGTTTCAGGAGCTTTCTAAATAACTACTCATCCAAAGCTCTGCTGTTTTTTTCACCCTGTTCTAGCCCTCTTTTGAGACATGATTACTGCAACTTCCGAGTTGATGCAAAAGGAAGCTCTGTTTCAGACGGATTGCAGACGTACATTTAATTAAGAAATGAACTTAATTTGGAACTGGCAGTTCAACTAATTCAAAGTGGAAGCAGTATATAAAGGCGATGTCCTATCTGCGTAAATTAAAAGAAATATAAATAAATAAAAAATGATGGGGTTTCAGTGATAGTTCTAGCACTGGATTTCATAGGGCAGTGTTTAGCATGCAAATAATCGCTCTCCCTTGATAACCCCTTGGAAATTTGTGGATAGAAGCCACAAGTGCAAATAGTTATACAGACAACTATATCAGACTGTGGCAGCTAACAGATTAGTATAAATTATCATCTAGTCAGAAAAAAAATAGTAGGAAAAAAATGTGACATTGTTTGCAACTTACAGTTCCTCTGTGCCTGTGTAGCCACCCAGATACTGGTCCTAGACTAGTTGTGCTAAGTGCCTAGAGAAAGTGCTCTGGTGTTGACTGAGCAATCTGAAAGGTTTTCACTGGAAAGACAGCTTTGCAGGGGGGTTATTTTCACAAGAAATGTAGAGGCATTTTGGGCCAGTCCTTTTAAAAATGCTCAGGCACTCTAGAATTGACAAGAAATTCTGCAAGTTGTTCCCTCTTCTACAGCTCCAGCCTTTTGGCTGCATTAACAATTCAGATTACTCCTGTTACTTTAAATACCCTCCCGTGAATTAGCACACCGAGATGGGAATCACTTTACTGACATTTCACATGTGTTTTCCTAACGCAGCCATAGTCACAATTCAAGTCTTCAAGTCCAAAAATAATAATATAAAAACCTCCGAGTAGCTTCACATGGGTCTCCTTTAGAAATACCCAAAGGTGTCCGAGACATCTTCCCAAGCAAAAAGGAGTTCTTTGGAATAAACAGTCTGTGAAGGGGAAAGAACAAGTGTCTTGGGCAGAAAGAGAACTACGTTTAGCTGAAATGAAACAAATGTGTCCTGTGAAACAGGAAGAAAAGGGGAGGGGGGCAGTGGAGAGGGCAGCAGACAGCCCTGACTTGCTCGCTCCTTCCAGGCTTTGTATTTATTTCTGTCATGGATCTGAAAAGGCAGGCAGCAGACTTTGTAGAAGCGCCTTATGAAATGGGGTAAATAATGGACCCCAGATGCCCTTGTTTCCTTCATTATTCAGTCTAGGCCTTCAAAGCTGTTTTGCAGTGTGAGGTATCAGAGGGAGGTAGAGTGTTCTGTTAACAAGATTTCAATGAGCTTTGGAAGCAGGTCCAGGGAAGCTGCTGGAAACGTTTCAGACATACAGTACGTTTGTGCTTTTCTGACCCGTATGTAGTGAGAAAACATGGGACAGAGGGTGCCCTGATTTTTAAGAAAACGTCAGCTAGACAATATGTAAACAACAACAGCAACGCTTTGTAAGTAGGTGATCCCATTGATCCAACATTCTCAAAGCACCTTAAATACACTAAATCATTAAGCCCAACTAAACTGTGTCAAACTGAAGGCCAGAAAATTTAGAAGATGTATTTAAAAAGCACAGTGAGCAACTGGCCAGCCAGGGCCATGAAACCGGACATTTGGTCTCCTACTCCTTCCCCATCCTCTGCTATGAGGCAACACCGCAGGCCCGCTTAGCAACAAAATATGGACAAAATAGATTTCATTTTGCTTGGAGACCCACCCTAGACATTTCTCTGTGCATATTTCTAAGATTCCTCATGATTCATCATCAACCAAGAGCCACGTGAACCCAACTGACATATCCAAACACTTAATTTTTTGGATAGGGTTAGCGTTGCAGGGCAGTTCAAGGCCAGCCTCCGTGGGTCACACCCGTTGATAATAACTGTCTTTCTCTCTGCTTTTCCACTTTTCCTTCCTCACTGACATTAACATTTAAAAGCCAAACCATGTCTCAGAAAGGCTTTTTTTTTTTGTTGTTTAAGTAAAAGAGATTCCTTGCTGTTTCAAGCTGCCATTCTTTCAGATTTTGCTTTCCTCACTGTTGACACCAGCCACGCTATATTTACTCTAGTGACATTACATCCTGTCCACGGCGATGGCTCGGTACACTCAGATGTTTCCGAGTCACTTAGTGCATAAGGATGCATTGTGCACCGCATCCTTTCTGTTACTGTCTTACGCTGTCTTGAGGGTGCAATCTGATCTTAAAAAAACACAATGGCACCACCTAAAGGACACATTCTGTATATAGGAAGAGTTATGAGATGCATCTACAGCACCTCGCTCCAGTCTGCCCTGTGCCTGTGTGCGCATGTACACGCACAGTCTCTTGCCAACGCTGAGCCCTGCGGTGGCGATCTTCATTTTCTCGGGAATCAGTGCAGCACAAAGCTTATTCATGATTAGAAGATCATGCATACAAAGACATCCGTATTTTTATAGCTCCTCTGATAAGCCTGTAACAGAAAGACAACTGTTAAAGCAGCTGCCCTTTTCTCTGCCCTCCAAACGAACGTAACAGTCATGCCTCATATAATGATTTGAGCAGTTTTAAGGAAGATTAAATATAGGAAGAAACACTCTTGCCAAGAATGGCAAGTTGATATAATCCATATAATTATCTCACCAAAGAAATGTGTGTTAGAATACAAGAAATTAAAAGAAAAAAAGGACAGGAGATCCATTCATTCCGTTGTACCTGGGTGATACAGCAGCATGTATCTGCCCTGTGTCTTACTGTACGTTATGCAATGGTCCTGAGTTCCCAGAAGGGGGGGAGTGGAGGGGGAGGAGTTTTTAAGAACAAGTTTAACTCGTTCTACTTTCTCAGCATCACTCATAGCTTTCATAGTTCATTCTTATAGATCATTTTTGTGAAAGCACGACGTGCTTTAACAGCTGAGGACAGGCATAACAAAGGCTCTTCCTGACAAATATTTGAGGGTTTGATCACCTGGAATGTACATTTTTCCAAAGCAAAATGCAAGCAACTTGAAAGCTAGTACAAGCAAGAGTCTACTAATTGTTACCCTTCATCTGACTTGTTCCATGTACAAGAGCAAAACTGAGAAAAAAAAAAACCCTGATCCTTTGAAAAGGTTTATAAATACACTAGAGGTAGAGTTATGCACGGCAACTAATTTTCAAATGCTTATGACACTGCTCTGTGCTTTAGTTTTAAAGGGGAAGGCTAAGACCAATCAATCACCCAGCAACAGACTTTGAAGTTATTTTGAGCAGTACAGACCAGTTCAGAGTTGTTAAAGGGTTCTGGAGACTTTCACTTGACAATCTAAAGTCATTATCATACAATACCTGTGCAAAGCTGTTTAATTGCTTCAGTTTGGTCACTAGTTGGTGATAATGCATGAGAAAATCTGCTTCCTGATAGCTGAGGAGAGAGACCAGGGACTGATCGGGTATAAAGAACAAACTACTTCCCACCTCTCAGGTCAGGATGCAGGCATGTTGGTAGAACTGGGTGGGGAACTGCAGGCTGTAATTACCTGTGCAGTTCATAAATAAGAGACTTTGGTCTCCCAGAGAGCAAAATGAGAAGGAAATATACTTCAAGGCTTGTATTTGAAACACTGGTTTTCTGAATAAAATGAAAGCAAAGCTTTTAAAAATATTTAATATGCCAGTTGTGTAAGAAGGATGTGCCAACCTTAAATACAGCCATCAGGGCCAGATATTCAGAAGAACTCAATTGCCCACGTGCATCTCCAAAGCAGATGACTAGATTTCCTGAAGCACTAAGCCTCCAGCAAAAGTTTTGATTATTTTGGCATTTCCTTTAGGAGCTGAACTGGAAGTCGACAACAATTGCTGAGTGCTGGGCTCCTTGAAAAACCTGGCCTGGAGATTAATCACTATGCAGCACCTAGCATACTGATTGTCTTTTACTCAGCGTCTTTCATAATTTACAGTGTTAGCTGCTCAAGTCCAGCAACAGCTTTTGGGAAGCTGACCACTACTTTTTCCCCAATTTACAGATGAGAAAACAAAGGCAAATGTACCTGTTCTAACAATAAGTCTAGAGGATAAGCTATAAGAGGTCCAGATTTCCCCGGTCTCCTGTATTCCCATTCAAAAGTAGCAGTAGAAAGGTGAACATATAGAAGATAACCACAACCTCAAGGCCCCAGGTGAGACTGAAGACACACATAATCGAGTCACATGAAGACAGAGAAAGATCTGCCATTCCCTACCTGAATTTGAAGCTCCATGCTCATTCTTGAGCTCATTCTCTACCTATGAAAACATTCTGACCCATCAGTACATCCCTCTCTGAAGACGAACTTAACATTATTGATGGAAAAAGACGGTAAAAATTTTGTGAAGGATGTGGTGGCTGGCAAACATACCATACAGGTGGGAATCCAGGGCACTTGTGGCACGGGGTGCATCTTTTTGGAGAGCATTAAAATAAGGAAAATGTCAAACCTTCTAAACCTTCAGCCGTTCCCTGCCACAGCCCATAAAAAGAATTCCTGCTACATCCCCCAAACAAGCTTTTTGTGATGCTAAAGGGCAGCCAATCAACTTACAAATACTTTTAAAAGGGACCATAAAACGATTCCTTTCATTTCAATAAGAAATGAGGCAGAGAGTTCATAAAAAATTGGTTACCTCAGAACACAGGGATACCTGCCAGCCTCCGGGTGGGATGGACATTTTTGCGCCGGGGCATTATGCACTCATTTCTGACCGAGTGCTTATAAAAGCCCATCAATTCAAATGGCCTTGCGAGGTATTTAGCTCAACATAGGTTAAAGCTCCCCTATGCAACAGCCATTGCCTTAGTGATGGGTTAACTCTTCCCGTAACTGTCAGCTCAGCAGCAGTTACAGTGACAAGCCAAGGAGTTTCTCTAAAGCCAATATCCTGTTAAAGAGAGTAGGATTTTGCCTGAGTCAAGACCCCACAATTTGGTTTTCAAGTTATGTCTTGGAGTGCAAGATATGCAAAGCTGACCCTGCAGCATTCAGTGGAAAAGTGGGGAGGGGAAAAAAAAAATCATAAAAATAACTACTCTAGTCACTGAGATCAGATGTTCAGAGAAAAGCCTTGAAAATGTTTATTCTCCCAGATTAGATGGAATTCTAAGCAGCGTTTATTGGAGAGAAGAGATGGAGTGCGCTATGTCCCGTAGCGAGGCTGCGGGATTATGGTGCAGAGGGAATTCTTGCCACTTTCCTTCTCTCTCTCTCTCTCTCTATTTAAACATGACAACTCTTGGCAGGCCTCGGTCACATTGTTTGTGTAGCCAGGACAAGAGGGTGGAATTCTGGAACACGTTCCAGCCCACATTCCGGATTTTCCTATAAACTAGCCCCTTATTTTAAACACACGCCTCTGTGAATTACCTTTGTGTTGCTATGCCATTTGAAAATCTGTTTCAAACACTCCTTGTAAATTAAAATCTGATTCAGCTTGAATTCCAATCAAGGTATTTCTTCATGGTAAATAATCTTCTAAAAAGACAGTGTTTGATTTTGCAGGGCGAAAAAAAAGAAAATAAAGGGGGAGGTGGGGTGGAAGAGGGAGGAGAAGTGGCTCGGAGTCAGCCAGGGAGCATGGGATGTTTCCCTCTAAATTAACAATTTGAATAATTGCAAATGTTGATTGTTTAACAATTTATACAACTGGATTTTATTGCTTTTCTTGTCAGAAGACTGGTCTTCCCTTTTGTGAGGGCAATTTGCATACCTACCTGTTCTGCACATCAAGTAACAAGCATAATTTCAGCAGTCATTTGCCTAACAATCGGATGTGTTAATTTGCAGCTAAAAAAAAGTACAAAATGAAAGTCTAACTCAGACAGCCAAAAATTCAGTCCCTGCTTTGCTTTCTCTTGCTCAGCTGATCGTTGCTCAAAGATCAACATTGCTCAATCTGGTGTATGTACTTTCAGCTCAATAAGTGCTTTCATTCATCATTCACAACTTGCTTTATTGTGTAAGTTGAACTATATCTTTAACACAAACCACACTTCCTTTGTCCTGAATGAAAGATCTCCCTGGGCACACTGGAGAACAGGCTCCTTGTTGCTGCAGTGTTGTCACATGCACTGAGGCCACTATCTTACATCTCAAAGCCCACAGCAAAAACTACCTATGTAGAACAAACTTCCTATGTAGAACAAACTACCCAAGTAGAACATTTTTAATTAAGTGATGGAGGTAAAGGAGCTCCTTCTCCATCGGTGGCACCGGGTTTAACAATCCATTTGTCACATAAACGTTTCTTCATCTTCTTTCATGAAGCTGGCAATGCCTGTTAGGACCTACACTCCCTGCAGGCACAGCCCTCCTGGATACCATCTGCATACCGTATTAGAAACTCATTAACTGGCACTGATGTAACTTTAGCTTTACACTTGCCTACCCACTACTTTTTTGTTAGTTTTGGTGTTGCTTTGCTTCCCTTCACTGTCCTTTTGACTGCCTTCCCATCCTCAGATAGAGCTGGAAAGGCCATTGTGTTCCGTGTTCAGATACTCCGTAACTCTCTAAGGGGAAAAGTCAGAAATAACAACAAAACGTGCATGTCATAAGATAGCACTTCATTTCCCTGTTAGCTTATAACCATTACAGGTATGGAAAGGCAACCAAGTCAGGCTGTCAGAAAGTAGGAGAGAGCAGGAGAATAGGGAGTTTGAGAGGAAAGAAATAAGTAAGTAAAAAAAAAATGAAAGACAAGGCAGAACCTACTTACATTTGTCACGGCAAGTACCTTTCGTGAGTCTGAAGGCTGCCTCGTGAAGTTAGAATAAGTTCAAGAAATGCCTGTACTGTCCATATGTTAAGCATGGATTTCATCTCTCAGTATTTCACAAGTCCCTTCTGACAACTGAGATAAGATATGTCAACACTCTTTGCTTCTAGAGTTTTTCACTCTTTTAGCACATCAAATGCATTTTATATAGCAAAATCTCTTCTTCCTACTCCTCTGTAAACATAGACACATTTTTGTGAAGGTTAGCTGGAAGTGGTATTAGATGCAGGACTGTATCATGAGAGAGAACGAATGGAGAGTCACGCTTTGAGGGTCCATTCCCACTATGGAGTCGAATAAGCCTGTTCTGGTTCATGAACCAAAAAAAGGCACCGAGGTACCCGCTGCTTTCCAAGCTAGCACTATTTGGTCCATCCAGAGAACCTTCCTGCACAGTAGCATAGCATGAGTGCTAAGTGATAGCCTGAGAAGGCAAGACATACATGTGCTGCCATACTGAGTAATACCCATGTGGTGGTCTTATCTCTCCTCCTTTCGTCTACTGCTGAGAAACCATCAACACACTCGGAGCTCTTAGAGGGAGAACAGCAGCAAGGAGTATGTGGATTTCAGGTGACCTCCTGGACTCTCTCAGCTGATGATTAGCAGACACTAGAGTAAACCTGCCTTGTTAGCCAAGAGCAGCTTCACAGCCATTGGCTGACCCAGCCTACCCATATCCCACCCATTTCTCCAGAGGAGGCTTTCTGTTCTTCACTTTCCTCCCATCACCCCCGCATTAGCAAGACTGTCAAAGGAAGGCAGCCCTGGGGCAAGCACGTGTGCTTATTTCCAAGCACAGAATAGGATAAACAGTTTCTGAAAAGAAAAGAACACTCAGGCACGTAGTTTTAGGAAAGCAGAAAACACCCTGTAAAAGAAAGCAAAGGTGAGAGAAATGGGTATGGAAAATTTAGAACCATGTCAAACTAACTGTAGCCACTTACAAAAGAAAACAAGTAATCAAATATGTAAGGCTGCAGAATGATGTCATTATTAATTTTCTAGTTTTTGCAAATGATAGACAATAACTGTCTTTGTAAAACGGTAACAATACGTACGAATCTGAGACATTTGAGCAGCTCATTAGAGTGATCTCTGATAACATTAAGCCATAAATAAAGCCCTACAATTCTTATCTTCCTTACCATGCCTGAGGGTTTCACAGAACATGGATTTTCTTTAATTCCTCAGCATCAAAAACCCCAGGATCCTCCCCTTAAAGGGTAATTAATTTTGATCTGCTACAATTTTAATACACTTCTATTAATAAAATTTCATCATTTTCAGAAATTAACAGAATATACTATTTACACCCAAGACCCTCAACACCACAAGTATCATAGGTTGGCTGCACAGGACTGACAAAGTACACACAAGCTAAAAATATTCCACCCTTGGCACACAGGTGAGCTGGTTTTCCCCCTAAATTTGGAAGTATAAAATCGGCAGTTCCTGTAAACAAGCGTTTATCAAACAAGAATCTGTGTTGAGTGGGTAAGAGTTTGTTTTTAAATTTCCTGGATGTGTATTTGTGTTTCGTCAGATGTTTGGCATCAATCTACAATTAAACTAATTTCTGTGAGCAAATGCAAGAACTAGCATGTTTAAAAGGATAGCAAAAGCTGTGAAAGATTCACGATAGCAGAGTTCATTAAAAATGAAGTCCAATGTAAAGCCCCCGCAAAGATTAATTTCAGTTATATGCCCAAAGGTTACAAGCAATTTATGCCCTATTTAAGTCATATTCCACAGCACATTTACAACCAGTCCCTTGCAGTACTGATTTAAAATTAGACCAGACACTCAAGGACTTTTCATTTTAACTCAAAGAGTTAATGCAATGCTTTGAAAAATGGAGGAATAACCATCACTGGAAGGTTTTAAAAGCAAAGGAGACAAACAACTGCCAGGAATGACAGAGGTATAATTGATCCTGCCTTGGGGCAGAGGGATGGATTACAAGATCTTTTGAGGTTTCTTTCAATCCTATTTTTCTTCAGTTCCAAGGTGTCGAGATGGGAAAACAAAGAATCACAGAAAATATCTGAACAACAGGAGGAAAAGTAATTGTCTAACTGAGACCAAACTGTTAACTGATGGCATCTTCCACGTTACATTCGGATTGGAATTAGTAATACAGAATAGTGCAGAATAACTGAGAAGAGGGAACGAGAAAAAGTCAGGGGAAACCAGAAATGAGAAACCTGGTGTGGAATTGAAGGCAAATGTTTGTATGCCCCATGTGCCCTGTGTGTCACCTCCCAGGAGCCTGTGTACACCTTAGCTTTGTTTTGAAAATCAGCTTGGATTCTCTTGAACACATCCACCCTTGGGAAAAACAAGTCATGCATTTTACAGCTAAACCTTCAAAGTGGGCCTAATCCCACACACAAATGATAGATTATATTCAAGTACAGGCCCAAGCATAAAAACCAAGGCTACACCATGCACCAATCAGCTCATTTTGCAACGATTTATGCCTCGATTATAGAGGAAAGGGATGAGGGCATCCTTTCGAAAATTAGATTCTTAAAGCTATTCTGCTCCTATTGCCTTCCTGCAGAGCAAAAAGGACTAAGCCACCTTTCCCTCAGGAAGCGCAAGCATGAAGAACTTTGTGTCACTACAGCCAACTTGCCAGGAATTCTTTCTGGTTTATTTTCCTAATTATTAAATGATTCGATAAGATCATTGTGCAATCAACCTTTATTTCCTGGGACTGGAAAGTCTTTTCCTCTATCTCCATCTGCAGACCCAATGTATCTCAAAGGTTTCCAAATAATGAAATTGTGCTGCTTGTATTTCAAATCAGCCAAGCTCATGGTTTTTTAAGAGTAGGAAGGTCACCAGCCTGTCCTGCTTAGGCTGAGATTACTGCACTTAGCTCCCAGCAGAGAGACAGCTTTAAAATAAAAAGTTTCTTACTCTTATAATCAAGATTTTGCTCTTATTTGATGCCATTTTGAGAAGAGGGTTGAAAGAACCAGTCAAAAATATCTGTTAAAAAGACAAATTCAGAAATGCAGCATGTAGAGCGTTACCTCAGAGCAATAGGTATACCAAGATATTTTTTCCATACTATATTCAGAGATCGTGTCAAGCGGATGCAGAAGCTCGAGGGAATGCCCTTTAAGAATGAGAACAGGAATTTAGAAGACAGATTCCATTCCTGACCTGGCCACCAGTTCCTTTGAGACAAATCACTTAATGTTATGAAAAGTTATTTTGAAAACTCTTGTGTTTGTACTCCCTAAGAAGTATGAGCCACCTGAAAGCAAAGAGCAAAGAATAAACATAAACTATATAATAACCGGTAGCTTAGATTTGGTGTGACATAGTTTTAGAAAACAATGCTTTTCTGCATTCTTTTTGCATATCATATTTAAAGATTATAGAAAACTTGTGCAACAGAGTTTATGAAGCCAAGGCGGCTCTGCAGAGCTACAATGATACCGACTGAAACACGGGAACGCGCACATGACTGAGAAGATGGACTCAGAACTGGCTTTGAGTTGCAATATTTAAAGGTGCCGTATAGGTCAACTTCATCTTTCCCAAAAGACCATTAGACTCGTCAGGAATGGTAGTACAGAGCCTGCAGATTTACCAGCCAGGTCCTTAATCTGCTGCCTCAAAGGCCACACTAAAAGTGACGAGGGTGTCAGTGGCAGGGACTCTGAATCATCCAAAGTTCATGTACCAAGAGCATCCTCTTATGGCTGAGGAGGATTTGCACAGATGCTGTAATGCAAACTAAAGAAACAGGGAATTAAAGCCCCAATGCATTCTGGGTTGACTATGTACTTTTTGACTATTCTTCATCATTATTTAGTCTCTCTCCAACATTAAGGAAATATTAACAGAAGTAAAATAATTTGCAAGCATTTTCCTTCCTTTGTAATAGTTACCACTATGATACCTCCATTATGACAGCAAAGTTATAGATTTTTCCTCTCTTTTTAAGTCTGTCAGGTGGCATTAGTCAATAAATACAGAAAGGCCAAGAACAAAGCATCCATAACACACCGAATATCGTTCCTCACCTTTCCTATCTTCATTTATTTCAGCCTATTCCTGATGTTTTTACGTGCACTCTGTTTGCATGGAAAACAGACACTGGGATTATGGAAGCAGAACGTCTAGGCCATAGAAATTTCATAATCTGACCAAAAAAGTGCAACTGGCAATGCAGTCACAGCTTCCCTCCACCTGCCTCATGCCTACCACGAAAAATAGGAGAGAGAGGATGTTGTATTAATGGATATGGTATTGTAGGAATCAAAGGTTGTGGCTAACACTGTCCAGCAAACACAAGTCTAAACTGTAAACTGGTCAAGTAAGAGGGGCTAATAAACCTCTTCTGTTGGTTGTAAAGTGGAGACAAGTAGTTATTGGCTAGGTGCTCCGCACAGCTGTAAAGTGCGAGGGACTTGGGAGGCATTGTGACTTAGACACTAAGGAATTGAATGTGACTGCATAGTAATGAATAACTTGTTTGTCGTTCATGTGAATAAAATGTGGAAGTAGATCGATGCTTTTCTCCATAATATGGGTTCTCTACTAAGCACAGTAAATCTCCGTCTTACTACAATAGTGTGAGATCATTCATGCCATTAGTTTCAATGAGCCTGACTCTATACTGCATGCAGTTTGCTGTTCTCTTTCCTCAATATAACAAAGCCTGAGAGTGCCAGCTGCCTCTTGAGTCTTAAAAAGAAAGAAAGAGAGAGAGAGACTTTTATTTACCATGATTTTGATTGGTTAATTTCACTCTATTATTTTGTTGCTTCCTCCCATATGAAAAAATGCATTGTCGTTCAAACTCACACGCACGAGAAAGGCCGCTCGGTTTGCATGCAAAACATAAATTACCAGCTTGTAATGACACTTTGAACATGCAGCATAATAACACCATCAGCCACAGGTTTTGCTCCAAATATCACAGATTTTTTCCTTTGGCGGCTGGGGCTATAATCACAATCCCATCTGCTGAGCTGTAGCTGAGCCGTACATGCAGGCAGCGATCGGGGTTTACGAGAGCACTGTTATAATTATTGCAGTATACGGTTGGCACGTGAATGAAAGCCATGGTTCCGCCATTTATAGACAGGACGAAGCTGTAAAGATAACCGTGTAACGGAGGAATTTTCAAACCAGTTTAATGACCTTCTGGCTCTAGGGCTATATAATTTAATATAGCCATGCTGTTAGCACTCCTACGGAAAAAGCTGCCTCAGCACACTTACACCACGGACCCTCTTCCCCTCCCTGTGCTGCCATAGCTGGCCTTGCAGCTTGTCCATTAAAACGTAGCTGCATGCTAGAACCTTGCAAAGAAGGTGCCAAGCTGGGCTATGTTTTGCTGAGAAATCAGGTGGAAGTTGAGATGGCACTAAAATCAAAGAGGAAAAAAGATTATGGCACCCACATTCGAATACAACTCAGTGGGTGCTTCATCACAGACAGGTCTTTAAAGACAGGCTGAAAATTTCCACATAAAGGACATTCGCATTCTGAGGGCATGCTGAAATCCACCGGTCCATACACTTGCTCTGGTGTTCCAGATGCTTTCAGAAAATGTGTTTTGAGATCCTAGTCAGTAACACGAGCAGAAAGTTCTCTGTTGTCTGCTTGCCTGTATGTTTGTTTAAAAAATAGGAGGAGGAAAGACAAAATGTACACAAAGCCCAGTAAATTTGACTATGAGGAAACAACCTGTTGCATCCCCATGTCAGGACCAGCTGGTTAAACTTGGACCAGCTATTAGAGACCTCTCAGTACCACAGATAACTTGGCTGTAAAACACAGCTAGAGGTATACAGCTACCTCGGGTGCAGCGATGAAGCGGTTGATGTGCAGAAATCACGCTGTTTGCATTATGTATGCTGTGTAGTGACAGCGTTTCTGATCTCTCCTCAGGACTTCAGCGACACTGTGGAATTGGGATGTGGATCTGGCACTCGTCTGACTACCCGCAGTGCTTGGGAGTGAACACCAACCATCCGTCTGTTCAGTGACAAAGCCAGCGTTACTAAGATAGAGGCTTAGCAGCAACCTGGTTCCAGAGGTTGTTAGATGCCACATTACGGTGCCATATAAATGCATATTAATAACACCACATGGTCCAGCAGTTTGGCACACGTGAGCTTCAAAAAGGTGTATTTTTCCAATAAAAGGTCATGGCAGCTTTTTCAATATTAATAGAGATTTCTCAGTTGGAAAACGTGAAAAAATCAGCTGTTAAGAAAACCACTCCTAGATACCTGTTTGCCTAGTGTACCGGAACAGCATCTCCCGGGTAAATCACTCGTGGTTTTTGACATTAGCATGCATTACAAAGTATGGATTTACCTGATGGACCGTAACAGCCCTGGAAGAGCCTGTCTAGTCTACTGGGTAACATCCAAAGGGATTTTTTGCAATTATTATGCATGCCACTAAACATCCTAAATCATATAAATAGCTTCTCTTTAAAAAAGCCAAAATAGAAATTCAGACAATCCAAAACACACAGTGATTTGCACCTTAGTGCATGGGAGAGATAAATAGTTTAGGGTTTGTAAAATAAAAAACAAGGACAGGTAAATATTTTATACTCAGTTCTACAGTAACGTGAGTGGGCATTTTGAAAAAAAAAAAAAGAAAGAAAAAAGATAAAAGAGCTGAATGCTATACTGGTACCAGAGACTCAACTATCAAAAATATTTCACAGTGTTTTGCAATAACCTCATGGTAACTACTCAGTCCACTGGAAAGGGGGAAACTCAGAAGCAGTTCCAGAGAACTTTGCCTCCGAGGTGTCCTGTTTCTATACAGCATTTGTCTCAGGTTAGAGAGGCCACTGGTGTTCATAGGTCTATACCACACGCTGAAGAGATATCTGGGGTGATTTCACCTTGATGCACCCTAATAGCACATGACTTGCCGTGTTTCTACAATCCTCTCAAACAAGGATGAGTCTCACCTTTGTCAGGGAACCCAGAGAGGCAGGGAAGGAAGAGGCCCTTGTGAGACACTCGTGCTTTTCTCTCTGTAGGAAGGAGTTTAAAGGAAAGGGGACAACCATTATCATTCTTTACAATGCTTACATTTACTACGGAAAGAGTTCATAGTTAAAAAAAAGCTTTAAAAGGGTGTAACCTTTTCCTTTAATTATTAGCTTCTATCTTTGTGCTTCACATATTGTTGCACAGTTATCTAAAAAACTGGTCAGCTGGAAAAAAACCTGAAATCTGCAGGCTTCGCATTTTAATAGTGAAACAAAATTGCTTAGGACTATTTTTGGTGTTAAGGATTTCGTAGGAAATCCCATGGGACGCGTGTCCTTCCACCTATCAGGCAGCTGTTTGTAGCATACATGCTACTCGCTTTCAGGTAACCATACCGTAGTCGTCACTGCCATTAGCATCTCATATTGTACTTGGAGTGTAAAGTACCATCAGTACTTGCATACAAAGTCCTACTGTGTGTGCAGTTCACAACTATATCCATGCTAATCTATGGTCCACGCTCCATTTAAGTTCACTTAAATCCTGATTGAGAACCCAGAACAGGCTTTATGCCGCCTTTGAGATCTGCTGAAGGTGTGAACTTTGTCCAAGGAACACAAATACACCCCAGATCCAGACTATTTACCATATCCCTAATAACCAGAAAGCTTAAATGGGCTTCACTGTATATCTAACAAAATAATCGGTGAATGGGAATGAAGTTAAGAGTGACGGGCTTGTTTTCCTTAGGTTACAAGGACGCTTTGCTACCGTTAGTAAAACCCCACTAGGGGTACGCAATGCTTTCAGTGAAATGCAACTGCAGACAACCAGCCACAAGAGGTGCTTAACAGCACATCTAACCATTCTCTTCCCCAAGCTTCCCAGGCCTGAAATGCAGCAAAGTGGTTGACATTCAGCCTGAAAAGCCAGCCAATAATCTCTGTGTTCCGATTCACGCTGCAGGACATCTCTCTGTATAGGCTTACATCCCTAACCTCAGGTATCTGAGGATCTGCTGTTGTGTCCCCTCATACCCCAAAAGGCTGCTGTAAGAGCCTACATGACACTTGGCCCTGGATGCAGTGAGATTTGGAAGGAGGATGTCAAGTAGAATTGCCTACAGCGAGCGGCTGAGTTACTGGAACTGCCAATAGAGTGTTGATGAAACCCAGCATATCATATCACAGAACTTCACTAGAAACTCATTAATCCAAGGGAAAACGGGATGTGTTTAAAAGGCTCCTCTTAGGAAAAAACCTTTCAAAATACTGGATTCTTATTAATAGTATAAATATCTCCAAATTTACACTGAAGAACCAAACAAGCATCTTCATTTCCTTTAAAATAAACTGCCAGCCACTTAATTTGTGCGTAATTTATCAGCAGTGAATGTAACTGCTGTGCTGCTCATGCTTTATTACCTTGCAAGACATTTTTAAAAAGCCGTATTGAAGTTGGTTTTGTTTGCTTGTTTGTTGATGTTTGGGGTTTTTTTTTAAATTAAGCCAGGAAAAGATGACTGCACAGTAGAAAAAAATAACTGCTTCAGGATTTTTTCAATATATTAATGGAAAATTCCATCAAAATGCAGAATAACAGATGGCTATGTGGATCTCATTCCTCTGGGTGCCTGCAGAACAGCACGAATAAACTGCAGCTACTGTAACACCGAGTAGGACAGTAGGCTGCTGGACTGACCACTTAGTGAAGCCTGCCACGCATGACAAAGTGCTTCCTCCTCGATACTGGGCAGAAGGGACTTCTGCCAGTTTGCCATTGGCCCATGTCAGGCTTAAGAAGCTGCACCTGGTTTTGCTGGACACCCCTCCTTTCTCTGATGGGCATTTGTAAGCAGACACAGTGTCAAGGTTTTCACGCTGCTTTGAAAAAACGAAACTATACTGAAGAGGACTATAAGCCTCAGCACAGGAGAGTCCATGTGCGTGTCTAAATGCATGAACCTACTGATGCAGCCTGAAATACAAGTGCCTGCTAGCCAGGTAGCAGGGAAACAATAAATTGCATCAGTTTTAGTCCCACTTTAGGGGTGGACTAGTGGGATGGAAAGAAGGACAAAAGCTGACGTCTCAGCTTATAGTTACAATCAAATCTTATTTCTGGAGATTTCATCAACACAACACTCATTAAAATCAAACAGCAATTCTTTTGACAAACGGTACTTTTATGTCAGTAAGATTTTTTGGATGAATGTTCAATTTGGTTGAGTTTAGGCTGTGGTATTTGATTCATCTACTTTCCTCCTTCATGGAAGGTTTAAAAAATTCAAAGAACCCTGTAAGTGAAAAGTGATAATCCTCAAGCTAAGAGCACGTATCACATTTGTCAATACAAACTGTGACACTTTCTTCGGCTCCAGATGTTCATAATCAGTCTGAGCAGCTTGATGCCATACAATGTTCACTGACAGACGTTTCCAAAGGCAGTGCTCTGAAGCTGGGATACCAGTACAAATATTTCTGCTTACCAAGCAAAGCTATCAGCGTTCCATTACAGTTCAATCCTGCAAGTGGGTTGGCTGAAGACAATGTCAGTAAAACGTTTCTGTGACATCATTAGAGGTTTTCAGGCATGTTTTCTTAATAAAGCCTATTACCATTGTTCACTCTGAATTAAAAAAAAATTGCCTTCAGCTTTAATTTGTAGCACATTATTTACTTATCTACTTATTATTTAGGTCATTTGTTCATCACCTCAAATTCTCTGTGTTAGTAAAGGACCTGCTGAGTGAAAGAAGATCTTACAGCTACTAGACAAAACTGGGAGTCAGGGAATATTCCCAGATTTTGCCAGAGATTTCCCATATCTTCAATAATTCACATAACTTCCCTCCTACAGAACCCTGTGAGGATTCACAGCGTTTGAAAGTATCTTTTGTCCTTAGTAGGAACCTGCTAAAAAACAGCTGACATTTTAAAGTTAATTATTTTGTTAATGTTACGGTACATGAGGTGCATTGTTTACTGACACTGGAAGAGAGCGCTGCAAGGTCTCAGGATCCATGTTAATGACAACTAGATCAATTCAAATTGTTACCTACATCAAATTCTTAATCCATGCTAACTCAGCTAGGGATGGAAGAATGAAACAAAGGAATAATTTGGGGGGTTAAGTTAATAATATGTGAAAGTTAAATTCATCGATATACACGTGATGTTTAGCCAGAGAAAAGATAAAGACCATTAAAGATGACTCCAGGCTAGTGTCTGAAATAGGCTACTTTTTACTGTCTGGAGTTTTTTTTTTAAATTATTCCAAACAAATCTCCTCCCAAAACACTGAAAGTACACTGAAAAGCAGACAAGTTCGTGGAGATTTCTACAAGTAAGATGGTCAAATAAATAGCCTTTTATTGCAAAGAATATTATTTGTTATTATTTAATATCAAACTAACTACTGCCCACTTGACATCAAGTAAAGATTCTCACTGCTTACCTAGTGCTATCCTCTTTGCATATCACTGTATATGTATTAGCAAAGTATAAGAGAGATAAGCATGGAAAAAAAAGCATCAAGGTTTTCCTAAGTGATTTCTCCTCAGCACCCTTCCTGTTTCTCATTAATAGACTCCATTGTTTATCTTAATCTACTCTAATATGTGAACTCATCTGAAAGAGAGATATGGAAGAAAGCAGCAATTTACTTGTAACTCAACCAGCTGCCTGCAGCAAAATCACGTAACTACATTTCAGAGAACAATCTGGTTTTAGAGGAGGGGAGAGATGGAGCTCAGGAGAGAGCGAGTGAGCAGCTGTGTGCTAAGGTAGCACTCTCTCCCCTCCCTGTGGTCTCAAAACGTTCTTGCTGTCTGAATCCTTAGATTTGAGCCTCATGCAGTTCTTCATCTGAGGCTAAGTCTGCCCTCAAAGAGATGTAAATCTAATAGAGTTACTAATAGAATGAATTCTAGAGCAGAATTGTTTCTGCGAGGCACATTTGTAAGGTCAACTGTAAGAGCAGGGAAGCTGCTTGCAAGACACGTTTCTTGAAGAGCAGCAAACAAATACATCTGGTATAGTTTGCAAGAGCAATTGCCAGATATTTTATCATTAAGAAATAATTTTTCACCAAGAGATTTGCATGGACAATAGGTCTTTTAATCCCTAAGTTGATGTCGAGATCTTGGTGTTGGCATAGATATTCAATGAGTTATGTAAAGCAAGTTCGAGGGTTTAAGCCAGTTCCCGTTGGCAAACATCCAGATTAACAGTGAAAGCGGCTTTTGGTATCAACCTGAGCAACAAGACCGAGGTGATAATGACTGCTCGTTCTCCTGCTCACAGCGGGCTGTACAACACAGACGAGTGCAAAACCTAATACCAGTGTTGGAAAGCAAAGGGCATGGGAAATAAATAGTGTCCATTTCTTTATTTATAGTTACAAAAGACTTCTTTAGCATCCTGTATCAGAATTTACATTAGTCCATCTTAATTATCCTTCTACTTTACATTTTATTTGATCATTTTGTGGCTGCAGGACTAAAGGAGGCAGGATCCCCGCTCTAGGGAGCCTGCATATATAGTATAGCTAGGAAATGAACAGAGGGAGGGAAAGCTAAGAAAATAGTGCAATGTTTGAGACATGACAGGTCAGTCCCATGGGTTTAGGCATTTGTTTTAGCTGTAGGTAAACACCTCAGTACATGAAACAGCCAAGTTCCCAGTGGCATTAGTGCTGTTTCTAAGTGGCCTGGCCAAGCGCATGTGTGTGGGAATTAGTAGAGGAAACTGGAGTAGGAAACAGAGATGAACAAGGTTATTTAGGGTAAACAGTAGGAAAACCAAATGGTAGTGAATTCATTGCAGCACATCAGGTATAATGCAGGCACTGCAAGTCTACCAGTATAGTCAGAAAACAAGTTGGTAGGAGACAGTAGGAGAGAAACAATATTCCGTTCTAAACAGTCCACAACGTGCCCACAGGTCAAATACTGCAATTTTGGTTTCCCAATCTTCTAAAACATAAAACGGAAATAGAAAAGTTACAATCATGATCAAGGGTATGGAACAGCTTCCACAATAAACAACATCATGGTCCAGGAGTCCTCAGCCTGGAAAACATGTGGTGAAGATCTCTAAAATCATGACTGGGTGGAAAAGGTGAGCAGCAAACAATTACTCCCTGTAGCTACCAATACAAGAACTAGGAACAACAAATGAATCTTGGAGGTGACAAATTTAAGGTGAACAAAAGGAGGTATTTCTTCATACAGTGCATTTAAGCTGGGGAATTCCTTAGTGCGGGACAGAACTGAAGCTAAGGGCTTGCATGTGTTCAAAAAAAACCTAGTGGAAACACTTGCCAAAGAAAAATTAAAGTACTTCTTGCTTCTCTGACTTAGCAGAGAGTTCTGAACAGGTATCACTATCACACTTACCGTGTTCTTCTTCTCTTCCCTAAGCATCCACTGTCAGATTCAGTGTACTGCACTAGGTGCACCTCTGCTCCAACTCGGCACATCCACTTGTATGTCACAGAACTCTGACATTTAGACATATGAATTTCAACACTTTAAATACATGTTGGAGCCTTTGAATAGGTTAAAACTTAAGCTTGGAGCTTCTTTAACTCCTATAAGTTTCAATTAATGCACCAAGGCTTTTCAAGGAGGTATTACAGGCACATGTGTTTAATTAAAAAAAAAAAACGTTAATTTTTACAGCACACTGATATAATGAATGGGCCTTCATGAAATGCTGGCATTTTGGTATGGCCAATGACCCAATAAATAAATAAAATCAGTTCCATTCAAAGAAAATTTTACATTTGTTGTTTTCTTCTGGTAAAACAAAGACCAAAATGCTTGTGCTTCAAATGTCACATTCCACAAGAGATATTATTTTCAGTTCATTGTAAAAAAAGAAAAGAAAATTAAGGGTTTGACCAGCAAAGCTACTAGACAACAGAGCTGCCCAGTGCATTCATCCGTTCTGTGTTGAAAATACTCACTCAGGTCTGAGGAAATCCATTTTTCAAGCCTCTTGTCTAACTCATCCGATTCTAAACTTAGGGGACCTGCATCCCAACCAAATGCCTTCACTTCCTATGTTTTCTTGTTACAGCTCTTCCAGCAGCAGCTGGGGTAGGTGTTCTACGTCTGCCCTGCAGCAAACCCCACCACCAACCGAACTGTCACAGGTTGTACTTTCTAACCGCCGGCACAACAATGACTGCGCTTGGGACAGCAGTTGAGGAACTGCTGCTCCACAGCACTCTGCAAGCAAGGATGACACAGTGAGAAGGAAAGAAATTCACTTTTCCATGTTGATAGAGATCTACTTGAACTATTTAGGTCATTATATAAAAGAATTTGCAACTCCTTAAAGAGCATCATTGTAAAAAGACACACATTCCTTCTTAAAACCCCACACTGTTTCTTTGATAATTTATTATTTGCAATGAAACAGACTTAAAAGGAAGGATCAAGTGTGCCTCAACCCTAAATGCCCCCTCTTTGGTGGTCACCTGCACTGCTGAAGATCAAACTAATTCCTCCCTTCCTGCTTAATTCCCACGAATTGAACCACAACCTCCCATTTGCCAAAAACATTTCCTAAACACTAGCCACTGGTATTTGATTTCATTTATAAATGAATTTTCTGTTAGGCAAAACAGATCTCTGAATCTCCTTTTCTATGACAGAGATAAAAATTGTTGACCCAAGCTCTGTGCATCCTAAACACAATGAACCCCAGTGTTAATGGGACCAGGAAACACTATGCATGTTCTGGATTATTGCAATTCCAGTTCAGCAGCTTCACACAATCTATCAGGCTCAAACAAGAAAATTCTTTATGTGGCTCCATTCATAAAACCTCGCTGTACTTCATACCAGTCAATACTTTGGGGCCTGATGATAAGATACTGATCAAAAGAATTCTGGTCAGATCTGCGTGAGCAGTTTCTCTACTTGACAAAAAGGAAATAAAATACCCAAAGAGGTCCTTTCAGACACTTCTGTCCCTGCCCCACCTACGGATAAGATGATCCTGGGAGGACTGGTAACAATTAGTTTAATAGGAAGCAGGAGGAACAATTGCTATTGCTCCACCTCCCAAACTACTGCATTACAATGCCGTTCTCAGTATCTGGAGTGTTTCACAGATACACTATTTATTTATTTAAGTCATGATTAAAGCAAAGCATTCTCTAAAACTTTAACAGCGGGTGAGAGGAGGCAGCCTGTTCTTTTTCCCTCGGAGTAAGGATATCCTCAGAACAACTGAACATCCTTAATCAATGCATAAAACCGACATTGCAGGGCTCCTCTTCCTACTCCCCTCTTTTTGAGCACAGGCTCCGATAGGGAAGATCTATATATTACAAGCTAATTCTGAAGCACGAGCTTTAAAGGGAAGGAGATGTGATTCCTCTGGTCTCATTGAAAGGCGCACACAAGCTGGGGAAAGACCAGCCACACAAACAGTAAAGGAAACATAGTCAGCAGGTTCTTGCAAAGGCGACACAGGCACACTCACACGATGCCATAGCCTCTGCTGCACAGAGCACCCGTTCCCTGAGAGTTCCACTGGGCTCTGCCTGGAAGCAGGTCCCAATCCTGGCTGACGGAGCCTGCCACAGTACTACACAGGCTGCAAGACTGCGATGAATTGAAGTGGGCTGGATTTTCCTCTAAGCTTTTCTGCCTGCAGGCTAGGTACAAACCTTTATCTGAGTTCCCACCACACCTCTGCCTGGGAATGGTTAGCTTTCCCTCAGGGTCATTCGATATGGAGTCTCTGCTTTACACATACAAACACCCACGCCTTCATTATACTCCTGCTGTATTTTCCTCCTAGGCTTGCAGTTCATCCTGTCCCAGTGATAAGGCAGAAGGTGCTTCAGTCTGAGTGTACAATTCAGACTGGGAGCAATGCAAAATCCAGTCATTAGCAGAGGTGATGGACAACAAACTCACCCAGCCCCCTGGCAGCACTGTAACACATCCCTCCCCACCATCTTTCTACTTCTCTTGGGCCATGTGCACCTTGTTAAAGAGAGACACCAAAGCCTGCCCAGGGAGGTCCTCACCCGACTCAGGTGATTAGCTGCCCACAACTAACCCTGTTAGCCAAAATGCTATTAGTCTTTTACTCAACATAGTCAAAAGCTTTCAAGACAATGACAGATGCAACGGTCTTGCAATCCCAGGAGAAGATCAGCAGCTATTAGATTTCCTTCCATGCTAAATCAGGCCAGATTAGCCAAAGTCAAGAACACTGCTTTCAATACCGTTGAAAATTTTCCCTGCAAACTTCAAAGTGCTATGAATTTTAAACACAGAATAGAATGACCTATGGCAAGAGAGTCCATGAAAAGCATATGTTCAGTGACAGACAAATGACTGCTTTCATGTAAGCCAAAGAGAACACCAACCACAGCACAAGCTAGACGCTGTATTTCAGCCACCTCCAGCAAGTCAAACACAGAAGACGTGGATTGTGGTCACACAGGAACAAATTTTTGTCTTGAGAAAAGAATTTGGGCAGTTGTACTCAGAGAGGGTTTTTTTCTTTAGTGAGTAGGAAAAAGAAAAGGTCAATTAACAAGCAAGGAGAGGTGTCCCATGCAGCCTGTCAAAGTTCAGTTGCTGGGACACAGCAATAGAAGGAAAGGTCATCACATGTATGACAGTTATGCAGAGCTTCAAGACTTTAAATAGAAAAGAGTTTATGTAACCCTGTGCCCAAGTGCTTCCTCATGACAGTCCCTTGCAGCCAAACCATCATGGTGCAGTTCAGAAATGTTGCCTGTTAAGCTTGAGGGGTTCTTTTATTCACATTGCAATGATATCCGCAGGCAAGATGTAAGGTGTAGCAGCCTTTGATGGAATTTTTATTGTTTATAATCACCAACTTCATTTTCATGCTATTGCTTAAACTACGGCCATAGTATAACTCCGAGAAAATTTCATTCTACTAACAAAGGCAGCAATTGTTGATTTTCCACTGTGCCATTTAGATGACAACATACATACATGATTTTGCAAGACTGAATTACTATATAGCTATATGAAATGAATTAATTAGTGCTATCACCTTATTTTTCGGGGGTAGATTTCATTGTCTCTTATAGGGAATTCTGCTTTTTGCCAGTTAAAAGTGAAGCTTTTCTCCCTGCAAACCTAGCACACAGATGCCTAAAAAACCAATCTACCATGTTCAGATGAGAAGTGCCTGTCTCCATGGTTTAAGTGTTCAAAAATTATCTTTGGGAGGTATGTTCAGAATTTTTGTTAGGAAGTACCTTATCACTATAACAACATGAGATTAAATAGTTGCGAAATTCACCCTAGAACCAAGGCTAACCAGGGAGTTTACATACTCACTTGAACTGAAAATTTATTTCGCCTGCTAGATTAATCCTTCAGTCACCATTATAGACTTTGCTGCTACACGGATGGTACCTGTCTGACATCTGCTACCCAGATGACATTGGCTCTCGTTCGTGCCCAGTACGCGCAAACATTTCTACCCTAGCTGCAAACTGCACTATTCGTTTTATAGTCGTTGTAGACAATATTCCATCCATACCACTAAAGACATCACTTGAGAAAGACTGAACACGTGCAACTATTTGCAAAAACTGAAATCCCTATTTTGGATGCAGCAAAAATAAACAGGAGCTGCTCCAAGTAGCTGGCCAGAGGTTGCCCATATTCAGCATCTTCCTCAGCTTGCCTACAATTATCATTGCTGGCTTTGTTCACACATTACTGTGCTTACTCCGTCCAGTCTGTAAGAACTGGGATGGTGAAAATGATCCATCACCAGATAGATCAACCCTTCTGAATCCTGTTGGGGAAGCCACTGAATTCAGCACCAGACCGAGTCTGTTTTAGGATGGGGATATATTGACCATATTTTGGACTCAGTACAGCTGTGTATTAAATCATCACAATATTGTGATACGACAGATTCAGGAAAATGAACCCTGAAGCACTGAATGTACTGATCACAGTGGGGAAGACATCTGAATAGCATTTTCCTGATGAAAAACAATTTTAAGCTCTTCATGAGCATCTTCGGCTTTCCAGTGAATTCTTGATCTTAAAAAGTTCTCTGTGGTTGAAACATGCACCCATTTCACTGGGAGTAAAAGAGATGTGACAGGTTTGAGTGTAGAAAGGTACCAACTCAGACAATCCTATGGCTCAATTTCTGGATGTCAGCATTTCCTCAGGACCGGTTGAGGCGATCACTCAGGGAGGGCTAAGGTAAACCATTGTATCCTTTCTAAAAGCTGCTGCCATCTGGAGCAGGAGGGAGAGGGAGGAGAGGACACTGACAGTTTATCAATTTCATGGGTCATCAAGAAATCAAAGCTCAGTCCACGGCAGCAAGCATAAGAAAAATCTGTGCCTCTACACAGAAGTAATTGGTAACTACTGGCTATAAAAAAAAGTTTGGCAAACTCGAGAACCGTCTTTACAGTATTCTTTGCATACCTTACATTTGTTGAATGGTTTCCAAAATGAAAGCTTTCCCATGGGAAGGCAAAGAAACAATAGCAATTTCTTCTGAATGAAGCCCTCCTAAAGCCAAAGAGTAAACATACACTACGGGACCTGAAAGTTTGCTTTTAACTGTACAAGTGGCTAATTACATAACTAATCAAAATACCTTCAAAAGCACTTCCTAAGGGAAGACTGGAGTGGGGGCAGGGAGAAAAAGAAGAAAGCAGCCCAGGAAACAGAGATGGTGATTGACAAACAGCGATACTGAATAAACGTGCATGTGTGCGCACACACACTCCAAGTTCAACGATGTTTACAGGTTTATTGTTCTTCTGCACCGGAGTATGTAACCCACAGCAAATCTGTATTCTACCTGAGAACCAGCGCAGGTTAACGAGATGGACCCATGCACGACAGCTCCTGTTCCACAAGGGAACACGGGCTGGTGACGTGGCGGCCGTGGAATGTGATTACTGCACGTCCTAGGCATAGCTCACAACGTCGAACAGGGAAATAGCTTGAGTTTCAAGGCTGATGTTGAAAGGTGGATGTGTTCGCAGAATTTAAATTAAAAATTAGAGAGGTGGGGGAAAATCTGTTTCTTTAGCAGGGAGACATGATAAAACCCGACATTCGGAGGAAGGCCTTTCAGGTCTGGGACATGGTGTGTTCTCAGATCTCATACACATCTTTCATAGCCGTGCAACACGGGGAATTGACCTAGAGACAGACTTGCCTTCGTATCTGTTCTTAAAGGAGACTAAGAGCAGGTTCAGACCTTATAAACCCTGAAGTTCTGTCTTTATAGGCACCTGTATTACAGGCAGGAGGGAATTCAGATATTTTGTGCTTACTCTGCGTAACTGTCCATTTATAGACAGTTGAACAAAACCGTCCGTTTCTGAAAAAAATGGTTGCAGGTTTAGGAGTGCGGGTTTTGTCCCAGCACGGTTCCTTGGTGCTGCCTTAGCTCAGGCCTCCCCTGACCCCTGCTGGCGGGGCTGGCCCCCGGATTCCTGCCTGCAGAGGGAAATGGAGGAGAAAATACTCTTTATGGCTTCAGGGATGCAAGAGGAGGGTGTAAGGAATTTGAAAACTAGACATAGGATGGTTCACAGGTAGAGGAGCCTTCGGCAGGCTGAAGCTATGCAGGAGAGAAGCCAGAAAGCTATTTTGAAATTGAGATCCTCTTTTCAGCCCTTTTAGATCCTCCTGATCAGAGACATCCATCTGAGGGTTATTTACCAACTGCCAAAACAACCAATTCAGCTGAGCTGAACTTCATCCTGTTGCAGAAGAGATGCTGGCACACCTTACAAGTGTGGCCGCTGCCTGATTATCCCTGAGAGCAGGAGAGCACAGAGGATGGAGAACCCGAGCCCAGCCGCTACAGGAACAGGCAGAGGCACCCCAGCTGCTTCAGCACCCACTGCCAGCCTGAAGCCCTGACACCCTACCAGGAATTCTGCAGGAAAGTACACCCAACCAATTGCCCCAAGGATCCATCTGTTTTGCAGCGTGGTGTGGAAGGAGATGAGCATCAAACCAGATCCACTCATTTCTGATCAGAACAACCTCTGTGTGCTACGCAAATGGACCACAGGCGGTTTTGGAGACAGCATCTCCCGAAGAGAGCGGTACGCAAGCAGCCCAGTGATTTCACTTTACAACAGCTGAAACAAGCCTCAAAGCAAATGTTATCTATAATGCTGACAGCAAACTGAAACTAACAGTTGAGAAAATTGTTTTTCATATTTCAACACGATAGAGAATGATTTCAACTACAGTTAGATGAATATTTTCATTATAATGAAAAAATCAACAAACTTTCCATGAAGCATTAAAAAAAATCATGGTTTTGATCATTAGAGCTTCACAACAGCAAGCCGAACAATAGAGATCCCAGCCTTAAATGAAATAAATAAATCATCTCTGGTTGTTAAAAAAAATGTCTATGATTTTGTATGGGATGGTTATCTCGTAATGTGTAAGTGCATTTAAAATCCAAACTAATGCATTTGCCTTCCTAAATCTGCTTCAGTTTATTTCAGAAACTGGCCGATCATGTCATATGTAGCTGGAAAATATACAGCTCTGAAAAAATATGAGAAACCTGGAGATGTACAGTATAATTATGAAAAGAGACTTGCCAGTACCTCCAACACTACGTGCCAATATCAATATTCTTAATGAACAGCATTTTCCCCATACGCTTCCACATGTGACCAAAAAAAAAAAAAAAGGCATTAGAACCAGTTTTTATCCCAAAAATCAGTTTCCTGGCCTCATCTCCCTACTCCCAGCCCAAGCAGGTCTCTATTTTCTGTCTGCCTTTCTAAGTACATCTCTGAACTCTGGGTTAACCAGCAGACATTCCACATTTTCTGACATCATTCGGACTTCTGTATCAACTACATTTCCTGCAAGAAAAAAAAAAGTTCTCTTTTCTGAGTAACAGCGGGAGATTCTTGCAGCATCTCCAGATGCATCCCTGCAAACTGCTGTAGCGTGGGGTTATCCGTTCTCTAGAACACTCCTGTCAGTCATGTTCTCTTCTGATGCTGAAACAGACTGTGCTTCTCTGCTGGGATACAATCTCGTGGCCTTGCTGGGTACCACGCTCTGAACCAAGAGCGAATCAGCAGCAGAATCTCAGTGCTATAAATCAGGAAGGTGGACTGCTTGCAAGTGGAGAAGGGCTTTAACACAAGCCTGGGAAAATTCCTCTGGCTTTAATGGGCCTTGAATTTCAGCAGGTTTTGTTTCGAGCACGGTGCTTAGTTCACCTGCATTAAACAAGCCACTTAACTCCAGAAGCAATCAAGAGTTTTGAATATTTAACTCCAAAGATTCGCTTTCATGGCTGTAACGGTTTTGTGTGTGCGGCCACATGTGTGGCCACGCACGTGTCACCTTTTGGAGCCTAGCCACAAGAATGGAGAAGGTAGAGGGGCTTGAAATGAAAACAGGGAACTGTGAAAATACCCTGTCTGTACCAGAGCCCTACGATCCTCCTCTTGCCTCAAAATAACCTGCTACGTGTTCTTAGCCGCAGGTCCAGGTTATTTGCATCCCCTTCACTGGTTTTTTGGGGCATTACTATACAATTTAAAGGATCCGATTCCTCTTCCTTCTCTAGGCTCTGAACTCACTGATGTGCGATAAACTTTATTGAAGCCGTGTTGACCTTCCTCTCCTTTGAACTCCAAAACATTGATTAACCTGTAAGTTATGCAGCAGTGGGACAACTTCAATATCGCCCTTTCGGGTAATTCGTTTCCGGCTGACTGGCTATTTCAGCACCTGTAACTCCTTAAAAGTGAGCTCAGCTAAAGCCAAGAGAATTCCAAAAGCTATAATTCAGCTTATTTCCCTCCATTTTCAGCTCATGGAAATGGAGAAGCTGAAGAGAATAGTAAGGAAAAGGTGATTATTTTCTTCCCAGCTGCTCCCAGTTTACACTGTCAGCTGCTCCCTGCCCGCTGCCATTGGCAGTTAGTCAGATCAAAAGTGCAAACCAAAGCAGCGCTAACCTCCCGTCAGAACACAGGCAGGTTGCTGGAGGCAGAACTTTGAGGAAGTCCTGGGGTTCTCAAAAGGAAGGGACTGCAGTAGCAGGAAACAGAAGAGAGCAGAAGCATCCATAGGCATCACCAGCATCTACAGCTGTGCAGTCACACAGCTCCCACCAGCTCGGATTCTGAGACACAAATTCACAGTTTGCACTTGTGTGTCTCATACTGATCACATTTTCTTCATCCCCACCCCACATCACCCTGCTAAATTTTTTTCCTACTGACTGAAGAATCCTTAAGAAATCAATTTAGTGACTAGGTCCAGCTATCAGGTACCTACTTTTGCGCAGAGCAGATCAAAGGCCTGACTCGCTGGATCTTTCCAGACAGCTCCAAATTATCAAAATCACAGAGAGTAAATTATTTGCTTCCCAGAGAGGGGCAGCAGGATTTCTCCACCAGGCTTACAGTATGATCGCACAGTGCTCAGGATCTCCATTTTATGTCCTGTTCAGAACCGAGGATTCCAAGAGGACAACAGCAGCCAAGTCCTGTAAGGAAACCTCCGTTTGTGCCATTTTGCTGGGGCTGTTCCCAGCATCGTAGGTCCTTGTGTTAGGATGGAGCCAGGTTGGTACTGAGCTGAGAGGACCCGAGGACAAGCAGCTGTAGCTGCCGTTATAAAATGCTTCAGAAGGTTTACATGCAAGTTATCGATTCATAAGTATTACACTCAGGGTCACTGTAAAGTGCGTTACCATTTCACACAATGCCCGCTGCTGCAAGTTTATTTTTAAAGAATTCTCTTTTCTTTTACAGTTCAGGCACTTCTACCCTTTTGCCTTTCAGTCCTGCCTAGTTACAGAGTTCAAGAGATAATTTCTTGCTAAGAAATAGGGCCAGAATGAATAATGCTTCTAGTGTTATGTATGGATAATACATTCTGTGAATGTTTTCACCAAAATAATTTAAAAATGCTGTTTTGATATTCCCATTTCTCTAATGAGCAGTGTCTTGTGTTCATAACTAAAACATAAAACAGTGATACATGTTCAGAAGCTTTCATAGTGCCGGCATCACAGCTAATAGGAACTAGTACAAACACATTCTTTTTTTGTGACATTACATTTTTAGGGTTCAATGGCCCTTATTGTATCTCAAAGCAAGATGAAGCTTCTCATGATTAACCACGCACATGACACGACAACAGAATCAAAAAGAGGTCAGTTATCTACATCCAGGAGGTTCATCCCATCACTTTAATTATGATTATTTTGAATTTTTTGTTGAGGATGGGTCAGGGAATGGGGTGATGACAGAGGCAAAGAGAGGAAAAAGTCTTGACAAAGACTATTAAACCTTCTAAACTAGTGCCACTATTTTTGCAGTGTACATATCAGGCCAGTCACATCAGTGTGCTGTGCTCCCCAGCCACAAAATACCCCATTTCAGAAGCAGCTCTTCCAGTGAATTCTTCATTTTACTCAAGCCCACAGAACAGAACCTGAGGTGACTGACACCTGGTAGGTCTGGGCTAGGTGACCAGTCAAGAGATTGCCGTTACTTAGTGAGTATCATCAGCACAAGCAGAAGGATGGTGAAGTGTTTTGTTCACACGCAGCTCCAAAACTTGGAGAGATGAGGATGTACTTTACACACCAGGCATCACTCAGCCAAATAACCTGCAAGCTGTGCATCTTCCCAGCTGTCGCAGCGTTGGTTTACAGCAAGGTGTCTGGTATGTTTGTACACAGGTGAAAGTCACTTTAAATACTTGTTTGCGATTAGGTATTATTTTTGATATCACCATCTGCACCAAAATGACTCACTCATTCATAAACTTTCTTCTCTTTGAGAAGAGGATTTATCAGTGCATATATCGATCATTCCAGCTTTATGAATCAAAAGCTGCTTCACTTATTGCCACCCAGATTCAGATGTAACTGGTTCAGGGTGTTAACCAGTGAAACTCAGAGAGAGTCAGAACTAACAGAAAGCAAACCTGTGCATTTTTAATGGAGGAATGTAACTGAGAGCTGCTGCTGAGTGACACGAGCCAAAAATAAAAATACAGATGACTAAGCACACACTTGCCAAACAACTTCTAAGACCAATTTAAGAATCAAACACACCACTGCCAAAGCTTTGAACTAGAGGAAGCAGATGCTTTTGCTGCTGTGACATGCATTTCCACCCAGCAGGTAGACGGGATGAAATCCGGTCTCATCAGGTCACTAACAAGGATTTAGGGCTAACAGCAGATTGGGCTAAGCCAGCAATAACAACACTTTTACATATGATTTCCTGATACGTGGAAGTTAGATATTTCCGCTATTTCATCTTCTATTTTTCTTAGGACAAACTGCTGAAAACTGAATTGCAATGGAATGCAGGCATCTATTCTGATACACAATAGTTTATTGAAATAAACTGCGCAGGAAACATTCCTTCTCTGTATGTACGTTTGATAACCACTGAGTGAAGGGACCAGTGGACAGCCAGGCAAAGGCAGACACTTTGCTTAATAAAAGTGATGCAGGTGGGATTAATTCCTGGTGAAATAATAATCCCTGCAAAGCCCACTCAGAAGAGTTATCATGGAGAGTATAATGAATTTGATTGGATTATTACCACCATATATTTCCACACAGTCAAATTTTTAGATGTTTATGTCTTTACATGGCAAAAGCAAATGCCATGGTAGAGCTTGTGAAGCTCAGAGTAAGGACTGTGTGAATGAAACCAATTTTTTTCTTTCTACCACTAACAAATAGACTTGTTGCAGCAGTAGCAATAGAGGGGAAAGTCTGCTTGGGAAAAAGGAAAAAATTTCCACTTTCCATAAGATACCAGTTTCATCACAAAACTGTTCATGCTACGCTCAGTTTGCACTTCTCTGGTTGTCTCCCCAGAGGTTCCAGTGTCAGCTCCAGGCTGCTTCCAGTCACTTTCCCAAGGGCAAGCTTTGGGTGGCATTAACCGCTGCACAGGCACGGATTGAGGACAGCCTGAAAATACATGGAATATACAGCTATAACAACAGCAGATTTTAAACTCAGGGACTCAAGGTTCCCTGGGGTATTACACCAGTAACTCAGCTGAGAGACACTGAACCAACAGAAGAATTCTCACATTATTTAACTACTTGTTATAAAACAGCAAATAGTTGAAAAGATGGAAGTCCTCTTGATTAAATCTGCCCAGCAGTTAAACCCTAAAGCCAAACGCTCCCTGTGTGAGCCCACCGACCTCGCATTTGTGTCTGTAGGTTTGACACATTCAGAGGGGAGAAAGTGAGGCAGAGCAGCACAAGTGCAGGGCGCTGCTCAGCCCGCATGGACAGTCCTGTTGGGGAGCAATGTCTGCCCTGTCCCACCGGCACAACAGCCAGTCCCTCCTGAGCACCAGCCCCACACGCGTGGGGGAATGTCCCAGCCCTGCAGCCCCAGCCCAGCCATGGCAGCTCCACGGTCTCTGCAGCCACGCACAGGAGGGGGTGGTTGGCTGTTGGGGTGCTGTTTGCTCTCCAAATGGCTGTTCCCCGTCTTGGCTTTGAAAGAAGCAGAGTTTCTTGTCCTGCTTGGAAACAGCTAGTGTCCCTGTAGTGCTATGCACACGCTTCAGCAACCGCTGCTGCCACAGGAGTCTTTAGGTTGGAAGGGACCTCTTGACACAGATGGTGTCAAGAGGTCGAGATGGTCTCTTAACCTTGTGTTTACTTCATTCACTTCCCCATGGGAGTACCACAGACCCACACGTACAGGACCCGTTGATCAACCTGTCGCAGAGGCACCCGCAAAACAGACAGCAGAGCAGCTATCCGAAAAAACGTGGATTTAATGCAACATAGCACAGCATAACTAAGACTAACCCAAGCCACGTTTGAAGGTGTTCCAGCCGTATAGCACTGTGTGGCACTTGCAACCAGCAATAGGCACACGAATAACTATGGATTTTCATCTTAAATAAATGTCTCTCTCATTAGAGAGACGGTTTTCCTGAGCAACAGACACTCCAAAATTTCAGCTGAGGTCAGCGAGAACAATGGCGGCTGTTCATTATTTCTGAAAGATGAATTGAGGTCTTCTCAGACTTCAGGAATATTTTAAAAGTCATATTTACTGTCTGTCCTCAGACTCATTGACACAGAAAGCAAAAGGGATTATGTATTAATATTCCACATTCAAAAGAGACTAATTTAATTATAGGGCTGCATTTTGTTCTGTGTGAAATTCAATAAACTGCGTTTGTGCATTAACGAAATATTGAAGAGGAAATGAAAAGTATATTCAGTCAAGTGTCATTTTCATGGAAGCATAAGTATAGACAAAAGGGAATATAAACAGTGCACACTGGAAGCCTTCATTATTTAAGTTGCATGTAAGCACTCCTTTCATCAACAAAGACTAAAGAAAGGAGAATTAAGGCAGAGATCATTTTTATTTTTCTTCAAAATTAGATAGGTAAAGATAGCGGACTAGAATTTATTAATAAGTGAAAGGAGGCCTTAAAAATCTGAAGAAATAATAAACTGATCCACCCAGCTGTAACTCCTCTAAGTTATTCTGTCTCAATCCAAACACCTTCAGCACTGGTCCTCTAAAAAGACCTTTTCAATCTTCTCTTGCCTTTTACAATACACCAGTGTTGCTTAAATCATTTAAGACTTAATTCATGAACAAGAAACCACATTTACTCCACGATCCTGCTTGGGACCCATCAGACAGCTGGGATGAAAGGGCCTCAATTCAGGAGTTGCCAGGAAGATGGGTCACGGTGGTACAGGGTGAAAGGTTAGGCCAATACAATGAAACCCACAAAAATCTGAGTAATATGCACTTCTCATCACAATACACGGGAACTTACTTACCAAGACCCACAAAATAGTCCTTACAGATCCCAAAAGTCTCATTAAAGAGAGAACATGAACAGGAACTGTGGGCATCAAGTGTTTCTCACCCTTGGCTCAAACTACTGGGATGGTGAAAAAAGGCGATGGCAGTTGTAGCAGAATGTAAAGCAGAGCACCAACCGTTCTCCAGAGCTATGTGGCTGCTGACCAGAATAAATAATGATTTTCCTCATCTGAATCTTAAGACAGACTTGGGGCATCACATGCATGTTGCACAATGTTTGGAGAGAGGAGAGAGGAAATCACACTCCCATCTTGGACAGGAGGGGTTGTGAGCAGCTCCCAAAGCCCACGTGTGATGTTCGGGAACACTAAAAGCATCTGTGTGCCTGCCTCAGTTGGGCAGCAGCCCCCCTCAATATGCAGTTCACATACAGCTTTACGTCCACAAGAAAAAGGAACATTCAGCAGGGAGAAAAAAAAAATAAAATCCATTAACATTCCAAAACATAAAACATTGGAACAGAGTGTTTGCATCTTACAGAGTGTTTGCTATGAAATTCTCAACTGCCAAATGAAATGCATCAGTGCAAAAAATAGCAGAGAAATACCAAAAGATGCCATCATGTCCAGAACCGCAAGCATTTCCTTGTATTCAGTATCCCCATAGCTAGACAGGGAGGTTCCTCCACCCAGTGTGACTGTAACTTCCCTTATAGAAATACCAGCGAGCTCTGAGTAAAGCATTGAATGTGGTTTTTAATGCTGATGATTCAGCTCAGCAGTGGCACACAAACAGCCGGGCTCACTGCAGCTTCTTTCTGCACATGCAAGCAGCAGCCAGAGACCTGGGAGTATCCCCTACAATTGTTAACCAAATGGAAAGATCCCCCTTCATCCTTTTCAAGCTCAAGCCATTACGCAAATCATCACCTTCTCTGCCAAAGCTGTCTGGACGACTGAGATGCAATTTGCAGCTGAATGGGAAACTTTTGGTTACCGAGATGAGCACAGTTCCAGCAACTACAGGGCTGGCCTTACCTACACCTGCTGCTGCTGGTTTGGAAGGCTGGGCTTGACCCTTCTGCAGGATCCAGTGAAACTGAAGACAGGAAAATGAAATCTTGATGCTCCTTCATCAAGGGGATAACTGCTGAGCATTGCTCAATGCAAAACTTACCAGCACATCTAACGGTATCGTACCCCAGTTCCTGTTCTGCCTCTCCTCCTTATCTATGTCACAGCCCTTTTACTTAGGAATGCAGAAGCCTCACCCTGGCATAACCCCAATTCTCTCAGCAGTCACAAAGCCCTTGTCATCTTCTAGCTTCTCTTTAGCCTTTATATCCAAGAGTCCACAGATACCAGGCTCCTTACTGCAATCCTGCTTCTCTCCAAGCCCACATCCTTCCTTGGTCCTTTCTTACCTACTACCTTGTTGGTTTCTCACCATATTTTTCTTGCCCAGATTGTTTTAACCTTCAACACCCTACCGCTAAACATTGCTCTTTTTTCTTAGTGACAAGTCTACCCATTAAACTAACATACAGATTCTGGTTTTCACCTGTATTCCCAGTCTCTACATCCCACCTGCAGTCCGATCAGTTTGTTCCTTTACATTGTGAGGGAACAACTCTTTAAGAGCAAAGAAAATAAAATCTCCCTGTCAGTTGTCTGTGTTTAACATGGGACATTGCAGTTTGATCTAGGAAGATCCCATTCAGCTCTGGACTTGAAGAGTCCAAATACATTTTGCACACTTCAAGAAATGAACTAATGGCAGTATCACAGATCTTTAAGCACATCTAAATTATGACTTGGGTTTTTTTGTTCGAGATTTAAAAGCATCTTCCATCCACAGGAATGGCAGAGGGGAAAAAAAAATCTTTCCCTGGAAGTTCAAAATCCTGCCAAATTTTAGGTATTAAATTCAATCCAAGCTACAAGCATTAGCACAGGTAATGAAAATGAGATGATCAGAGTATTTTTGACATGGCTGACCAAACATAATTCCATTCTCAATCTGAGAAACATCTGGACTCTCACTGTAACCTCCCTAAAAATCAGCCTAAGGTTATTACTCCAAACAAAAACCACAGACAACAGAAAAATGTACTGCTCTTTGCCCAGGCCAAAAAAATTGCAGACGTACCAACAACAAAACAATTGATAATTAGTAGTTTTTTCTATAATCCTGAGTTTTCAAAAGCCCTAAAGACAGTCAAGTAAAATTTCACTATGTCCTCAGAATGGATATCAGATACATGCTGCTGGGGGAGATTTTCAAAGACAAAGGTTATCAGAGTAAGCAGCTCCCATGAAATCTAGTGGAAAGGGAGTCACACACACGAGAGGCAAGTGCTGCAGGCGACCTTGAGTGAATTTATGAGAGCAGATTGGGAATCACGGAAACCCTTACCCGAGCAGTCACGCTCCTGGCGCCCGAATGTCACTCGCACCTCAGCTTTGGTTATGACATATGGCATCATCCAAAATCCTGTTCTGCACCAGCTCCCACTCAAGAGCTCAGTCTTGGCAAGGCTGAAGAACTCAGCCTGTGACTCATGGCCAAGCCTAGCCCAAGTCCAGATGTTATGGTTTTGTTTTACGGGTTTATTTTTTTTTTTGCCAACTGGACTGAGAAGCTTCCATTTGGTGGGTTTCCTCAGATTGTTCCTAAGATACACTGCAAGGTCGCATCTAAAAATTCATTTGTACTGGCTATCATTTAGTTTTAAAACAAGAGGAAGAGGAACTGTGCTACCAATGATCTGGATATATTTTATAACAAGTTTATTTGCTGCAATATTTGTGTTAAAGGTAAGAAGATAGAAGAAACCAGCCCCAAAAATGAGGAGATAGAAGACAGCAGAAGACAGAGTTCCAATCTTCTGTTTTATCCATTGGAAAAAAACCCAAAACATTTCTTCCTAACTGTAATCCTGGTCCCGGTTTTCCCTTTAGCAGTTTGCCCTAAGCAGAAATTACATGTTTCCACATTGTTTAATCCTGCCTGGTCCCAGAGATAGTTCTTGAGTTTTGTCACCCGTTACAACAGCTGCTTTTTCTTAAGTTATCCGAAAGGTGAAAGGAGGAGACAGGGAGCGTGGAAACAGTGCTATTTAGAACTCTCTTGGCTTTGGCTGAACATCAGCTGTGAGAGTAGGAAACGAGGAGACACGATGGGGTGAAGGTTCTTGACTGTTTACAATTAAACACCCAAACCACAAGATATCTATTATTTCATCTGTGATGTGCAAATTTTACTAATCCAAAACTGAGCTTTCAAAGACTTTTATATGCCATTGAATTATGGTTTTGATCTAAAAAGAAAAACCACCTTCCTCTAAATGTATTTGCACTGATGGTTTTATCTAAAGTTTATTATGTTCTGCAGAAAGTTTTAAAAACTGTTGGAAGAACCACAATTTCCATCCCATCGCACACATTTATGGAGTATTTTTTACAATCTCCATAGACACCAGTTCTTGTTATTTCAGCAGAACTACCCCATGACTACACCGAGCTCACGCTGTACCTGGAACTCGCAGCAGCCCTCACAGTCACCTAAGAATCTCCTAAACCACCACAGAGAGACAGTGGACACTACCACACGAAGGGGGAAAAGGAACTATTTTCCCATGACTGGGAGTGCCATTTTGGATATGATTTATCTCATCATTTCAATGAACGGCAATTCCTTGCTGCAGTCAGAATTTGGAACAGCAAAGGGGACAGAAGGACTAGCCTATTTCTAGGAGCATCGAGGATTAGGGCGATGGAAAGACTGGGAGAAGGTTCTGTGAGGAAGCTGCTTGGCAGCAGCCTGCCATATCCATCATCATGAACCCAACTCTCCAGCCTCCAGCGCTACATTTGCATGCACGCCAAAAGAATACCGTGATACCGTAGAATACGCACTGTAAATTTTAAATGTAATTGCTTCCTATAATCATGTTTGCCTTAACACTGTAAATACGGAAGGGTGTAACCCTTAAACTGGTCCTTATCAGTTGACCGTATAGAAATAAGAAACAGTTGGTGAGTTTTTAGATGTATTGACTCAGCAGTTTACTACAAGACATGACTTGGCTGCACCAAAAGACTGACAAAAAGAGAGAGAGAGAGTTCTCTGCCGGCAGCTGGCTCTCACTTATGTTTTTTAAGACTCTACATACCAAATTCAAATGTGTTGTGAGGAAAATAATAAAATTGCTTCCACCTCCCTTTATACTGAATTATTTATGCAGTAACTGCTTCCCAGATTTCTGAATATCTGTGAAGTTTGCCCCCTGCCCACCCAAATAATTTAGGAAGATTTTAACCATCACTGGTATATACTGTCCAAAGCATTGGGTATACCGTGATAAAACACAGCTTATCATCTGGTGTGCATGATCCTGAAAAAAAACACTTGTGAGCTTTTCCACTGAATTAAACCAGATCATTCACTTGACTCAAGCTCCTGCAAGCTTCAGGACTGGACTCCTGAGTTTTTACACACAAGACGTTACAAGAATATGTAGTTTTACAAGGGAATCTGAAGCAAATGGTGATTCATTGATCATAGAGGACTGGAACATACAGTCCTGGCTACTCATAAGGAAGAAAGGAGAAGGAGTGCTTGTCCCTTTATATTCAGAAATGTTTCACTGACTTTGAGAAAACAACAGAGTATGAAATCAGAGTAGAAAAATGACATTTATTTACAGAAATTAGTGTTTCCATCCTCGTGTTGTCCTTACCTTTGTTTCTGAACTGTTGACCATAAAAACACCCAATACTGATCTTATTATCGATTATTATTAGACTGTGGAGCTGAAGTCCTGAGTACCTGACTTTCTGGCAACACCTCTGCTGTCCCAGAACCCTTCTTGCTGGCAGCACATGCTTGAGTGAGTCAAAACACCACAAATGACCTAATTCTTCAGCATTTTCCTTTCAATTAAGTAGGGTCATTTATAGCAGAGGAGTTTGACCTGGATTTGGCTGCAACTTATTCCTCTGTTTTGCTAATATTTGTGTTATAAAATAAAAATTATACTCACGTTAATTGGGTGCTGCTCCACTGGCTTCAGAGAAGCTGCGCTGTGGCTGAGTTTGGCAAGACACCGCCTTTCCCCCTTGACATCACAACTCTGACTTTGGATACCTACATTTCTTTACTAGTTTAGCACCTAGCTTGTTTTAGCTTCAGTCCAAGTCTTTTTCACACCTCTCTTACACTTCTTATTTTCTTACTTCTAATCCAGCAGTTCAGTGCTATCTGCCTAACTCCCTTTTCCCAAGTGAAATAACCCTACTATTCATCGTCTCTAAATTAAGAGCACTCAGGAATGTAACTCATGGACAACTTATAGAGACAGCTTATGATAATACACTATCATTAACTCTGCTTTCCTCAACAAGGTGGGTTTAGATGCCTTTAAACAGAGCTGTGTAAAATCAATAGGTTCTACTCAGAGTTTTGTTACTCTCAGCGTTAGGGGATGTTGGCCCGGCTCACACTGTTCCTAACCAACTCCCAAAATCACTGACTGAAGCCTTGCAAACCATTAAATCAGGTTTAATCTCAGCCCATATCCCTGAAGGAGCCATGGTTCAAGGTAATACTCAAGTTATCCTATAGACTCGGCACCAATCATGTTTTGACCTGAAAGGTTTATCAAAGTTTGAGTATGGCTTGAGCTCCACATCCATCTTTGCAAAGGGTTTACAAAATGCAGCACTAGTAAAGTCACAGAAAGCAAGCCATGGGAACGTGGACAGCAAACGAGGGAGATGGAAGACTGCGGCAGCGAAGAAGAGCACTAGTACTAGGACATAGTACATACATTGTTTGGTTTGGCTACGTGTTTAGCTAGGAAAAGGGAAAGAATCTAATGGGGAAAATCTGGGTTAGTTTTAACACTTTAACAGCAATGATAGGAAACATCTTACAAGAGTTTTGCAATACTGAACTCAATAGGTATTAAAAAAACAAAACAAACTACCCAGCCATCAGTCTGTAACCCATATAGATAAAGCCAGCATTCTACATCACCACCGTTTAATTAGAGCCTTTGAAGCCATGTAACCTTTGGTCCGAGCCAAGCGATAAATGTGTTATATCTTAAATGCATTGTTACATGTTCTGTTTACCACAATGGCAGGTCTGAGCCAGCACAGTCTTGGTGTAATGAGGAAATAACCTGAATGGAACAGTCACAAAAAGTAGAGGCATCTGCTCTGCTCCTTTCAAGCATACAGGTGTCTGGCTACCTAAAAAGTTCTAGAGTCATGACAAGTAACATCTACCCAACCTGAGCAATGCGGGACTGGACATGGACTATTAGCAGAGTAAACCTCTTGCCTTTGCATTTTCAAGCACTTATGTGAGGAAGTATAGCTTGTAAAATGTTCTCCAGTGCAACCAGGGAGGATTCAAAGACAATAAATCTTGTCCTTTCCAACAGAAATGAGCACAAACCAGAGTATTTCTTAAAAATTCCTTTCAACTTTGGAAAAGCACAAATGGAGTTCCCATTCAGGAACTTAAGGTATCATTACAAGGTCCTGATTTCAGACAAACGCAATACAAGTGTCCTCTGTTTGATTACCTGAAGTTTTTCTGAGCACATCAGATTTCCCCAGCTCCAGTAAGAACAGCTGTCAGACACCTGCAGTTCTCCACTCTGGAACTCAAATCCCTACCCTAGAATAGTTTTGAATCTCTTGTTTTATCATAAACCTTATCCAGAAATGTTTCAGTATTTAAGAACGAATAGGTGGGATCCAAATGTAATTTAAACTGTTCTCACAATATTTGTGCTTTTTTCCCTACTTCCTACTTGGAGTAATCAGCAGTTTGTTTGTGTTCCCAGTTTTAATGGAACAACTGTTATGACTGGGTGAATCTGAAGACAATAAAAGCAGAAGGCAGAGAAGCTCAGTTCAAAATATTACAATGTTAGGTGGACCAACCTTAAAAAAAAGATAAAATAACTTTCTGTTCTGTCAGATTTTATGGCCTTCACTAGAATCTCATATACTAGTAAATATGACACTCTTATCTCTTACACCTGCCACCATAAACTCCTCCAAGCTATTAAGCCTCTGTAAGCTGTTTCCTAGTATCAGTACCTTCCTCTGCAATTCAGCATAGAATATTTACCTGCCTAAAAACTGTCAAGCAGGCTGTAAAGGAGCCATAAACACACACGAATATGAAATAATTGTCCACAATGACAGGCTAGTGCCCTACGCGTTAATAATACTACACAAACAGCCTCACAAACCACAGAGCTGCTAAAGTGGAAGAAGCAAACAAAAAACCCACGATTACCACTAGCTCAGTGAAAGGTATCAGCTGCAGGGAACTACAGGAATGCAAGCCCAGTGTGCTAATTCCAACGGTTAAACACTTGAGCCGAATGCCAGTTAGGGGAGTTTGTTGCTAGCAAAACGGGCATGGGAGGAAGTGGAATAAAAAATACAACCAACTTTCCATCCTGATCATATTTCTCACTGTTGTCACTGTTCAGAGGCTGACTGAAACACTCCCTTGGTGGAGGAAGACTCCTCATGGAACAAAGAAGCTGTACAATATCTCCCTTCTGGTCTGTCCCTGCAGTAACTTTTGGTGGGTGCATTGGTTCCTCCTATTGTAATCTCCTCCTGCAGAATAAAATGCTTTGTGAAAATGGTCTACAATACGCAACTCTTGAAGCTGCTGTAGAACACAGTAGCATATTAGTCATATAAGAGTAAATTAATCATATTCTTATTTCTAGGAATAATTTAGCAAATGAATGGGATCAGTAAAATGTTACCATCAGAAAGAAGGTAATGTGAAAATGTAGAATATAGAGTTATTAAGGTTATTTTCATGCTTACAAGCCATTGCCAATACTTATTCAGTAAAGTGGACTTTGTAATCAGAACATTGCGGACAGCTTTTAACTTAAGTCAACAATACCTGCCTGTGATGTGCATTCCTTCCCTACTGTACTCTGAGCACAGCATACAAACTCGAAACACAACCAGGCATCTCTTCCATTGCTGCTAATTTATATCTAATTCTGTCTTTTTACTTTTTTCCCTGAGACTAAGAGAATTCAACTAGTTTCTTTGTAATTTGACATTAAATATCCCCAAATAATTGTATTTAGCAAGATTGATTGTATTTTGGGAAAAACTCCTCTAATTTCTAATCTGGGATCTTGATACAGCAATGAAGATGTTATAAACTGGCTGGAGCAGCCTTAAGAACATTCTCCACAGAACAATCCTTCCTCCTCTTCCTGAATAACCGCTGTGAAGCACAAGGGCTCGTCACTCCTTTGGCACTAAATAAATTATTCCCAGGGAATCTTCCAATAGGTGCAGGATTAAAAAAAGAGGAGCTCATTCTGTTCTTCAACAGTACAGGGTCTGACAAAGTCAGGCACTGCACAGCTCCTGTGAGCAGCTGAGCACCACTACATACCAACATCCAAAAGGTGCCACGCAATTAGGACCATTTCTAGTTTGCCTCCCCTCACAGTCCCATCACCGGGAGCTCGGCAGCTGAGCTGGTTTATTGCAGGTATGTTGGTTGTAAGGGTCCAGAGACTGTTAAGATAAGGTGTGTAACTGCTTTGTTATATAGATACCGCGTGTGCCTTCAAACCTCCAAGTGTTAAGTAACAATTATCTGACCCTATACCAGCAAAGATTATGGCCTTAAAAACACCAAACAAACCAACCCCCACCTCAATAATGCAGAAACAGCTCATAAAATTAGTTCTATTTTCCTCTTTCATACCTCATATTGGTGCATTTTTAATCCACGAGTTCTGAAAATCTTGCATATTTCAGCAGTGACTAGATCGCACTAATGGGATTTGGACACGTATTCCAGCCCTTTCATCAGCAATAAGGAAACTGAATGTTCCCTGTTAATCAGCTCAGCACAGTCATTATTTAACCCGCAGACAATGTATGGCAGCAAAGTTTAGATTTTCAGCCTTGAGAAGGCGGCACGCTTTGCTAGCTGACCCTGCCGAAGACAGAAAGCCTCTTTGTAGACCAGAAATGACAGACAACAAGAAAAAAATCCATAAATCTGACCTACTGCTGAAGCCAACAACAAAATAAGGAAAAACCACCTAACAACAAATAAGGAAAACCACCTAAATTATGGATATGGACTGCCCAGCATCACGCAGAAGGGTGATAACAGGAAAGTTTGCAAGATGTCTTTAACCTCCTCCAGGCTAACAGAACTAAACTACAACACCAACAAAGCATCAACTCCATCCCTTTTTCTGAGCGTGCTTCACCATCAATAACGGGAATAGGCATTAAGAGTAACTCAAAACGGCTCTGGACTGGAGGGACGTCCCTTTATTTTGGACAGTTCTCAATGCAGACAGTACCAGACATAAAAGTGGGAGAGAAAGAGGAATCAGCTCACAGGAGGTTGCGATGGAAGTTCTTTCTGAACAGTTCTTCATCTCTGCTACAGCCCATAACTGCAAGTTTTAGCTAGAGAGACATCCACAGATAGAGGGATACTATCTGATATTTGAAACAATAAATATTGCCAGAAGAGCAAGACAGACTGATCCAAGTATCTGCCATAGGATGTTTAAATTCTAATACATTTGAAAGCACAATTTTTATTTCAGCCTCCAGAAAGTACTTTGCTATAGAGCAAGCAACAGGCCATTGGTTCGTAGGGTTCTATTTGCACTCTAACAGAAGCTGCAGAAGGAAGATGAGATCTGTATGATGTCACAAAATCAAAAAAGCTAAATTTGATAATGAGCAAAGGGTTTGATTTGCTTTTATTTTAAAACTAGAAGTTCCCTACTCCTGCTTAAACAGAGCAGATGGGGCAGACCATTAAATTACAAAGAAATCATCCCAGGCTGAGGGAGGAAGAATTCCCTATCAAATGTGAATTTAAGTTTCTGCAACAGAAGAAAGTAGTGGGGAGAGTGAGGTCCATCACCTGTTTAATCGGAACATGAATACAGGTCAAAATAGCAAAATGTTTGGTTCTGTTCTTGTAAACCTTGTGCAACTGCCTGGGTTTAAACATGTGAATCTTAACACACTGGAATGAAAATGTTGTATTTGAGGAACTGGAGAGACTAGAAAGTTGCTGGGAAATGGAGTTTACATGTAAAAAAACCCCAAACAACTGCTGATTTGTACTTTAAATGTGTTACTGCTTGGTCAGCCACCACCAAATCTCACTTCTATGTATTCTCCTTTGAGAGTGCAGTAACCATTACCTCCCTTAAAGTCAAAATCCCTACAATTCTCTCCACAAGATTTCAAAGTCCCAAGCCACGGGGCAACACGGAGGTGCCTGCAGTGGCCTCCAAGGAAGGCCAGGAGTGTGTCAGCTGTGACTCCAAGCATCCCGTCACCTGCGAGCACAAGTGACATTTAAGCGTGTGGCAGAACCAGTTGTTCAGGCTCTCAGGCAGCCCAGTTTGGGTATGAACACATTTTGCGAATGTATGTCATTTCGTATCTGTAAGTGAGGTATCTGTAAGGGAGGAGCACAGGGCCAGGAATTCTCTGTTCAGACGCAGGCTTAGTCAAAGCCTTGCCAAGCTATTTAAGCTACTTCTTGCCTTTTTTTTTTTTAATATCATCGTTAATAGTCAGGTTTTTATGATCTTACAGAGTTAGATTGGCAGCTTTACATTAGCCTCAGATACACAGAGACATGAAAACTTTTGTTATTGCTAAAAGTTACCTATTGTTTGAAATTATGAGAATGGCAACACAGAGCTAGATGGACGAACACATTCCTTTACAAAAGCCACGCTGGTTCGGTCATGTCCCAAAGCAGTCCCACACTGTACGCCGTAAGGGCATAAACCATACCCTGCCTGCGCAACCAAAATTCAGCTGAGCCAAGGCGGGATTGGGCATCGGACTGGAGGCAGCTTGATCAAATGCTTGTCAGGATCCACTTCACCACTGGGGGAACAGACAAAACAAACAGTTTTTTTCAGCGTCAGGCAGTATCAGAAGCTGAACTAGATTTCCAGGGTCCTCCCCTAAACCACAGCGAGCACTCCAAATCTTTTCTTAGCCTGAGTCTTGGCAGTTACCTCTCTCTCTCCTCCGCAACAGGCATCTCAGCCTTCCTTTCACTCTGTGCTTTCCAGAGAGGAGGCAGTTAGGGACATGCTTATTACCAGTGATTGGAAATCGTTACCAGGTGAGTTTTCTTTCTACAAAGAACCTGATTTCCTCAGCACCCAAATACAGCCAGCATAAAGCCCTTCAGTAATTCCAATTTTCTGTCTGTAACACGAATCAATACAATAGCACCCAAGTCACTCCTGTGCCTTTCACTTGCTGCTTGTTCCCTTGAAGTGAATACTCTCACCCTACTGCTAAAGCAGTCAAAACAATAAATGCTTCAAGTCAGCTTTTAAGAGACTGGGGCACCTCTCCTCACAAATCAGGTGCCATATGGATCGCCTTCATGAATATGGGATTTCCTTTTAAAGCCACGGGCTGCTTTCAGAGTTTAATGGCCAGTGCTGCTGCTGCTGCTGCTCAGGTTCCTTTTGTGATTTGTACCCCAGGGACACAGAGTTCCATGCATGACCAGCTTTTTCCCTTATTTTTCACCCCCCATTATCAATCTGTGTAAATAAGATGCACAGCATCCGCTGGTTAATAAACAAACTCTCACTTTGATTACACTTTCAGTTTCCAAGTGCGGAGCTGACTAACTACAAAGAATAAATGTGTTTGGGGTTTCAGTGCTGGCCTTGGAAGATTGTTCACAAATACATGAATCATATCCGATCCTGCACATTAACACTTTCCTTATGACTCATGCACACAGTTAAACAATAAAACAGAGCACTTACTGAAGTTTTGTTTAACATGCATGAAGCACCTATTATTAATACTTTTCAATTTAATTGTTTAACAATGTCAACCCTATTATTAGCTGCAAGGAGGGGATGTTTCCACTTCTGCCTTGAAATAAATATGTGCAGTTGAATTTACTCTGACAAGTATTTAGAATCTTCCAGCAACAGCTCAGAAAATAAGTGATATAAAGCCTTTAAGCACCGTATACCTTACCAACACACAGACAGGACATTATTTGAGCCAATAGAAGGCAGTTACCCTCTATCGCTCATTCTAGAGAGCATAATGTGTACACCACACTGATCAACACACCACTTCCTCACATTGTTTTTCTCTCCAAAGTGAAGGATAAAACAGAAAATAGGGACTTCCTCACACAATAGAGCCCTTAGGTCTTCTATCTGGTCCCTACATGTTAGGATGTTCCCTGTAATACAATTCCCGGATAAATTATAATGGGTGACTGGCAAATCTGAAACCCGTTAAGAGTTCAAGTTCAGCTAAAAAAAAAAACCCTGAGGGATTATTTTTAAAACTTTATCCTTCACAACTCATTTTTCTTTTCAAGTTTGCTAAATCATGGTAACTGGGGACTATTTGCAGATTCACCATAAAAAAAACCAAACCCAAACCCAAACCCAACAGCTCCAGCTCAACACGCAAGATCCGTGGAAGTCCTAAGCAGAGTTTGTAAGAATCATATTGTAATGTGATATGCATTCAGATAAAATAGAAGATTTTGACCTCCAGTTTAAGACTGCAGGAGAGCTTCTTGTCTTGGGACATGTATGTCTGCCTGCAGTGTGTTCGGTTGCCGACACACAGCTTTCAAACCAGTTTTGCAAACCTGCTCCAATCTTTACGCAAACTATTTCCAAACAACTGCAGAAGTAAGTGTTCCGCTGCAGACAGGGCTTTTCAGTTTGCTGTATCAAGCTTTTCCAAAGGATAAATTCTTTTAAAATACTAAAAGAAAATCCAGGAAATACATCGATGACACAGGAACATGTTCTGCAGATGTTCTTCTTGTCAGTAACCCATCAAGTGATGAGTAAGAACCTCCTGGGCTTCGTCCTAACCCCACTGAAGTTACTCACGAAATGTTCTCCCTATGGGTGTAAGGTTAGCTCTATTACGAAAATGTTTTCCTTCTACCCACTAACGCTGTGCAATTTCTAAATGCTTTCTGACAATTCGTGTTCCTCGCCGGTTGTGGAGCCGCGGTCCCAGACACGTTGCCTTCAGAAGCTGACCTTGCAGAGGCAGAACCAGTGATTTGCTGGTGTTGACAAAGCCTTTCTGGCACGGCTGCTGCCCTCCCATCTGCAAACGCTGTTTCAGCGTGGCTGAGCAAGGACAGAAAAGAAGGGGGAGTTACTCACACGCAGACACGAGTACCAGCCATTGCCCCCACATGGCTAATAATTCACCCCCAGAAAGCTACACTTTGGTTAAAATAACATTAACACTTCAGCTCTGCCCCACCAGCAGGCAGAAAATAGAAAACGCTGCCATGGCAGGATGAAGAACCATCCCCTGTTTCCCTCTTGGAAAACCCAAGAAGGGAAAGGACAGGGTGTCCACGCTTCACGCGTTTGCTCTGCATCTCAAACCACACTCAGCTGAGAGGGCTGCAGCCGGGCCCGGCTTCTCCACTGCCAGCCCCCTCCTCTCAGCCCTGGCCACCTCACTGTACTACCAGGCCTGGACACAGCGGCCATCTGAAGGCAGTGCCACCGTACAGCTCTTTGTCTTCACAGGCTGAAAAGCTGCCCGAGGGTACCCCAGCGCCAGCCGGCCTCGAGCAGCGCGGGAGCGACCCAGCAGCGTCGAGGAGGGCGGCACGGCCGCTCAGCACCATGACACCGAGATCTCAGACAGGTCCCTGCGCTAGCTAACGAGGGGCACAAAGTTCTCAACGCGTTCCCTTGCTCCAAGGTTGTCTCGCAGAACCCACGCGAGCGGCAGGGTTCACCACACAACCCCAGCGCCAGCCGGCCTCGAGCAGCGCGGGAGCGACCCAGCAGCGTCGAGGAGGGCGGCACGGCCGCTCAGCACCATGACACCGAGATCTCAGACAGGTCCCTGCGCTAGCTAACGAGGGGCACAAAGTTCTCAACGCGTTCCCTTGCTCCAAGGTTGTCTCGCAGAACCCACGCGAGCGGCAGGGTTCACCACACAGCTCTTAG
>NW_010411171.1:102370-120534 GCF_000710305.1 Buceros rhinoceros silvestris | reverse complement strand
ACGCTGGCGGCAGGTTGCACCACACAGCGCTTAGCTCAGATGACCGAAAAAACCAAAGGGAAGCATGAGCAGGGGAAGCATTTCTTCATGCTTTCGCGTGCCGCTTGTTGCTAGGAAAAATATTTCCTTAGTATCTCTGTGGGCTCTGCAAGTCAGCATCGGTGGAGCTCTGCTGGTTGCCAGAGAGTATAAAACAGCAAATGTCAGGAAAAAAATAGGAAGAAGAAGTAAAGCTTTAAGAATGTGCCCCACAATGAACTCCTGTCCCCTCAGTACCCGCCGTACATACGCACCTTCTTCCTTGGCTGGGACAAACCTCAGAGCTTCTTCCCAAGGCCCTTTGCCTAAGCTGTACTATTTTTTCAATTCTTTTTTTTTTTCAGAAGCTTGAAAGCAGTTGTTTGTGTCAGGGCAGCGCGGTGGAGGAGAGCCCTTGCTTGCCGAGCAGAGGAGCCTGCGCCTAGCTCTGCAGTTGAGAACGGGCGGGAAAGGACTCCGAGCAGCCTGTCCCCAGCAGGGTCCAGCCTTCCCACCTCAGCTCCCCTGTGCCACCAGCAGCACCTCACACCAGAAAAGGTACCAGAAGTCCTGGGGAGACAGGCTGGCACAACCTCCAGTCCAGCTTCCCCACGCAGCTCTGAAGGCTGCCTGCCCTCCCTGCTGGATGGGGAGCCCTGCGCAGACCCCCCAGCTGAGACCACCGATGGCACCCACAGCCCTTCGGGAGAGAGGCCAGGGGCTAAGCCATTCCCTAGGCCAGGCTTAGCTGTTCCTGCCCACAGCGGGGGCCAAGGATGATGGTGACGGGCTGGAGGTGAGGAGGTCCAAGCCGGTTACCGAATTTCCCTCATACAGCCACGGAACATCTCAGTGTACCTGCCAGATCAGGATATTTAGCCCTGTTCACCATTTCCAGTCCCCACCGATCATGCCCCTGTGGCTGCTCCCATTGCTGGCTGCTGGTTCCATTCTCACACAGTGCTCTTGGAGCTCCCAGTCTGTCACAATGCAGTGGTCTTCCCCGGCCCCTCCGCATTGTTTCATAAACCATTTGGTTTTAAGTAAGACTCTCCCACAGACAGAGCGAGCAAGGCTCTGTCTGAATACAAACCCTGTGTCCAACAGTGTGCTGACATTTGTGCACAGAGATGTGCTTTCCAGTTTAGTCTATTGTGCTTTACTTTTTTTTTATTTATTTTTTTTTACATAGTTCAGTGGAAAGTTTGGATGATTCCAGGCAAGTATCCTTTAACACCACCATCACAGAAACAGCCTGAAAAACTGGAAATACACCTCAGTGTTGCCCGAGGAATTATGGATTGTCGGTTTCTTGGTTTTGCTTCTTCTAACATAAGTGATCTCACAGAACAAGACGTTTATGGCTGATAAGCAGAGAGTGACCTCAGGTGCACTGCCCGCAGCTGTACTTTTCTCCTCATGAGTGTGTTAATGCGAGTGCAGGATTTCTGCTCTCTCAGACGCCTTTTTAGAGCCCACCGCTGGGGCAAGCGAGTGGCTCCTGTTACAGCAGGTACCGGTGTCCGCTGAGGACCATGGCCCGGTTTGTAGCAGTACGAGTCCCTGCTGATGCCCAGGAGATGCTGGGCACCCAGGAGGACTGAAGAATCATCGGAATACCGGTGTTGATCTAGTCCTCAGTTCCCACAGAAGGGGAATTGCCAGGGGTTACCTGGCCGAACCGGGTCTGCCCGGAGCATCCCCGGAGGAAGGGCTGGAGCATTGGCCCACGGCGCCATCTAGCCCCCACGAGAGGAACACCCTCCGCTGCTCCTCCTCCTTACCGTGACTCAAACCTGACCCAGTATTTCACGCAGAAGATTATAACAACGAGAAAACATGAGTGTTGTTCTCACTTCTTGACCTCCTAGGGGCCAAGAGACCTGCAATCCCTCCTGTACCTCTTGGTGGACCTTCTTTTCTTGCCCCATTCTAGGAATGGCAAGTGGTTTGACCCAAATGTGGGTAGAAAAACATTTTAGGTACGTAATCTTCCCCCACTCTTTCTCCCTCAGATACCTCTCACCATCCTGCATCACTGCTCTGGCCGCCTGAGCCATCATTGTGCAAAGGGCAGTGGCCAGCACCAGCGGTTTCAGAGGAATGTGTGAGAAAGTTCATGCTATGAAAGTGAAGATAAAGATCATTGCAAGGAAACCTTGATTTCCACTAATCCCATATAACTCACGGAGCATATGTAATCTTTTTTCTAGTGATAAAAAAATCTGCCTATTTCTTCCGACTGAATATCCTTCACTCTCCAGCCTCTCAGCCTAAACAGGAAGATCTGCATGGCTTTCACTAAAAATTATAACCCATGGGGGTCTGCTTGTAGCCCAAAGCAGAGAGAACATAGTCTGAAATCACACAAGCCAGGAAATGCTTGAAAGCAGCAAGACAACAACTGTATAATCACAGGTAACGTGAGCAAAAGATCGAATTCAAAACTCCGACTCAAGCCTGCAGGACATTTGCCAGCCTGCAAGTTGGGCTCCAGTGATGTATGGAATATATTTGCTCTGAGTCTACACTCTGCTGTATGCCAGAAGCTTTTAAACCATCTTTACAAATATGTTCCCATCTTTTGCCAAGTGAATATACAGTCTTTTTCCCTCACGTTGGTATCTACAGTTGTTCTTATTAACTTCATGACTTCCAAGGCTGTAATTACTCTCAAATATTTCTGTGGTGTCCACCAAACTTAAATGCCTTCTTATTCTAACAAAACAAGAATTATTTGTGCATTTACTTTGCACATCTGCTTTACAAAAAGGCCAACAGAATTGCTTAAAACTGCTTTGGTGACCGGTGGTGTATTAGCTCTGCAGCTTGGCAGACTATGCTGCTCCACTGCATTTCTCTTCCATTAGTCGCTTCTCTGCTCACCTCTGCGTGCCCAGTGTGATTCCTTCTCCTCCCACGTTGCTGCTGTCTGTGTCTTCAGCAGCAGACCAGACTTCCATAAGCCCGGTCCGTCCTCTCAGCTGTGACCCTATTAATGTTACACATCGGTCCTTCACATTTTCCTAGGTCTTGCGAGACATCTCTTTGTCTGTCACCGCTCTCTTGCAGACACGGACTTTCCCAGGTCGGGTTAGTCCTCCAGGGTTCAGTTCTATACCCAAAATGCAAATGTCTGCACACTCTAGCCAGCCCCCCCTCAGTCCCCCACTCCAGGCCATACCTGGACCACAAGGCAAGTGCGTGCTGTGGTGCAGCTCCTGCTGTCCAAGAGGAATGCGATGGTAAACCTTGATAACCTGACATGGCTGTGCAGTCAGCTTGAATCTGCAAGTGCCTTGATAAAGAGAACACCTCTCCCAGCAGCACATAACCGTAATGTTCTCCTGGTCTTCTTCCATGCCCTCACCTCATTATTCCTCGTCCTTCCTGTTACAAACGGCTGGGCAGGGTGAAACGAGGCATTCCTCTCTGGCTGTAAGTAACGGCATTGGATAACACAGCTCAGGCTGAATGGGGGTGAAGCAAGACGAGGTGCTGCTCAACTGCAGGGCGTCGATCCCGTGCAAAATCCCACAGTCAAGAAGAATGGATAGGATGGTCCCTGCCACTACTTCTGTTTATCATGTTTAGTGCAGTCAAGTACTGCCCTGGTGCTCATTAACATTTGGGCTCAAGTGCTTGTCAAATATGAATAAAGAGGATTCCTCCTTTTCCAGGAGTCTCAGCTGCACACAAAGCAAAAAGTAAAATTAAAAACAATGACTTTTGCTCAGGAATGTAGAAAACGTGGCGATGTATTTTCATTGCAACCACTTGAAAGCTGAATTGCTGTCGAAATGAAACAACTCCAAATACACTGAACTTGCTGACTCAGTGGATCCAGAAGAAAAATTACAAGTCAGCAATTTTGAGCAACAGCAGAACCAAATGTACTCTGTGTGCAGCAGTGATGTAATGGGCATTGCAACATCACACTTCCCTGAATGCTGCATTTACGAGTTTGATGAGCCACAGCTTTTAGACGAAGCTTAGGATTTGCTGCACATTACATAAGAGAGTTTTCCTTTGTAGCTTAGACTGTTAGATGTTGGACCCACCCAAGAGGACATTAAAAAGGAGCAATTTCCTTCCACTTCCTTCTGACCCTCATCCGAGGCCCATATAAAAGTTAAAACAAGTGCAGATCTAGCCAATTCTGCTAATGTATCCAGAAGTATCAGCATTGAAGCATTTTCTATTCAAAACAGCTTATGCAAATCACCTTCTATTGCCATATGCAAATGATTGAATCACTTTTTTGCTGTTTGATCATTTTTCAATTTCCTGATTTTTATGAGCACCTCATAAACAAAACATTAAAAGTGGGCACCTCTTCGCTTAAAATTTTCCATTTAATGTTCTACTTTATAAATGTCCCTATGAAATTATTAGCAGCTGTTAAAAGCCCCTTAACAAAAAGATATATTCTAAGTGAGAAAACCACTTGGAAGGTAGAAACTCCTTGGAGTCTGTACTGTATCCCTCTGTTGGGTGAGAGAACAGGGAGTGACACGCAGGGGGAATAGGTGATGAATCAAGCTGGGGATGGCTGAGCCATTCTTCGTCCCAGCTGCTATCAATTCAGGGAAACACAGGGTACAGCTGAGTTTGTCATTTCTAAGTGGGCAGCTCAAGAGCAGAGAGTGACTTCAGGATCTCAGTTAATGTAAAAGCATCCAGCACATGGCACTGTCTCCAGTAGAATCTTTGTTTCTTCTAATTTCAAGCAACAGATGGAGGACAGAGAAGCTTGGGAAATTATTAATATTTATTTTTTTCTCACACAATAGGTAGCTTAATCTGGTGTGGCAGTGTGGACCCCAGCACGTTTTTTACCCTTGTTTTTGTCCGTTAGTGGCCAACATGGAGTTATCATCTGATCCTGAGGGGTTACATTTAATATACATAGATCACAGCCTCGGGTCTGAAGCTCATTTCCATAGGCAAAAATCAGAAACCTGGTAATTGCAGTTTGTTTTGCTTCTCCATGAGTTAACTTGTTTAGCTGGGGACAGCTCACCCATCCTGATATGGTACCTGCATGAATAGAAAGGACGTAATGACAGAATTCCTGCGGTTTGGGTCAGCAAACACAACAGAAAATCCTTCTGGTGATTGTGGTTTCTGTGTTTAACAATGTGCTGTCCCTCCTTGCTGTCACAGCTCTTGGATAAGTCTTACAGGAACTAAACCCTATTTCTCAAAGCTGTACATAAATACCTGCACTTAATTAAAGGGCTGTGAAGATGGTAGAACTCACAGAACGTTTTGGCATGTAACAAATCCACGTGGTGATATGGCTACAGCACATCCAGCCAGGTACCGTAACCACATCACAGACTCTGAGCTGCCACACACGATTATTTCTGACCGTGCTTTTGTACATGCTACTTTCTCCACTGTTACACGGGTGGAAGCATCCAGAAACTCCTTTGAGTATGGATTGTTCCCGAGAGATCTGCTGCCTCAAAACCAGCAGAATAACATGGGAATCAGCATGAAACAGTGGATAAATATTTGCTTGTTGGATTCCTGGAACTGAACCTGTGTCACTGTGCAAAGTTTACTTGCATTCTTTTTACTGATTGTTTCTTAAGAATGACCGGCCAATTTGATTTTCACTCCAGCTAATTATTTATTTCCAGATGCTTTAGATTTTATTCAAAATGGTAGACAAACACACGAACCTGTACTACTGCTTTTTTCTGGCAGCATTAGCCAATATTCAGGAAAACAAGACACCGCAAGTCTAATCATAAAGTCTAACTGAAATTCAAGGTTTGAAAAAATCCTCTAACTACAGTGAAGAAAAGCCTTCTCAGTTTTGTGTGAGAAATACAAGAAAGAGAAGACCATCATGTTGAATAAAACGTCTATGTAAGCTAATTTTGCAAAAATAGACATGAACTATTTGAATAAAGTGAGAACAAGAAATAAAGGGATGCTCAGGAAAATTCTAGATGCAACAGCTGCGGTTACGTATGTGCAATGGAATTTCTTCGAGGATGGATATTTGTACCCATGTGCCCCTTCACACAAGCAGACTCAAGTGGAAAATGCAGCTACTTGAAGGCATTCTGTGTCTGGAGGTACCACTGGAAAGAGAAACATTAATAATGGAATTCCCACAGCCTCATTTTATCAGGACAATGACATTACCGACTGGCTCAAAGGAATCAAAACCCACCGTTTTCAATCTTGGTGTTTAGATTTAGCCTCCTCAATCCACCTTTAAACACTTAAAAAGCAACAGCCTGCTTTTTAAATTGCTGAGACCCTCATCTCCCGCTGATGCAGGCAGGATTTGGATGAGGTGGATACTTTGACAGTGAATTTGATGAGGGTGCTCAGATGTTGATCTAATTTTGAAAGTGTTTACAATATTCCTCCTTGCTGATCTTTCGGAAACCAAACCTATATAAAGGAGAGGAAATCCAGATTCCACTGAGACCGAGCTTGTATTTCACTGGTGTAGTCACCAAGTATCCTTCCAATGAATTAATAGTTAATTTGCTACAGATTATCATTCAATAAAACTTTGTAAAGACAAACATTTTATTCTTTGGGAAAGAAGTGATGAAAAAATGAAACCACCTTTCTTAGCACAGAAAAGAAAAAAAAATCACCTGCATCAAAAATGTTGAAAGCAAATCAAACAAAGGATCCACTGTGCTGAGGGGACATGAATCCACGTACGTTCTGCAAAAATGCTCAGATAATAGACAATTCTGACAATTGAGCCTTTGTTTCCAAAGCAAGAAAAATCAACTTGGATTTACATTTTTGAATGGGTTGGTTTGATCTGAGTGCAGGGGCAATGACAGTCACTCAGAATACAAGACCCTCGGTATTAGCTGACAGGTTTTAGCTGTAGATAAGATTTTACTGTACAACCCTTTTTCAGCTGCCACTGTCAGAAAGAGATCAAAAAATTGGGAAGGAGGAAAAAAAAAAAAAGAGATGACTCTTCCCACAGCAATCATGTAGAAAGTCCTGTAACATCTAAATCACCTTCTGATTTTAACTGCCTACACACCTAAATTAACTCACCAGTGTGACCTTAAAGATCTGTCTTATGAATTAAGGCTTATGTTAGGGATCAGAACATCTCCAAAGTTTCAGAATGTAAACCAGATTTGGGTAGGAATTCAAAGCATGTGACAATGAATCCTGTCAAACCTCTAATTTCTAAACCTGGAATTGCACTCTGTAACAGTTCCCAAGACCCAGAGAGCTATCTCCCTAGCTCGCATGACCTAAGGTGATGGGGACAATACCAAACCCTATTCTAGAGGGAGACCGTATTGTTCACAAAAAGGGTTTGCACCATACATGGCTCTTGGGCTTTGCTCTTTTGAAGGAGTGAACACAAACCCAGCTGCATGCAGAACACAGCAATGAGCGAGGCACCAGCTCGCGGGGTGGCAATTCTCATCTGCTCCATCGCTCGTGTGAAAGAACACGGGCTCCTTATGAGCCTGTTCATGGTGTCTGGCATCATGCTGACAAACATCAGTCCTCCAGCGCACTCAGAGCGAAGCAGCAGCCCCAGCCCTGCCCTGTTCACTTGGGTGCCCAAGAAGTGAGCACACAACCTGAACACTGTGGGGTTTGTTTGGAGTTTCAGGGCAGAAGGGCTGAAGTGGAAGAGTGGGGGGAGTCAGCTGTGTCATTTAGAGAAGGTCTCCTTGTGACAAAGGAGAAACACGGGGCAGGCTGGGAACACAGGCTAGAGCTGCTGAGCTGGGCTGGAGAGTTTGGTTCAAAAACCACACAGCTCTAGTTGGAGTATGCATGTAGAAGTTCACCCAGCAGAGCAGCTTCGCCGAGGGGATGCGATTTTGGCAGGTGTATGTGCAACAATAAAATTCTTATGAACCTCATGCACTGAAACACTGCTGCTGTTAGCTCGTCCAAGCATTTTAAGGCATAATTTTGTTTCCCAGTCTTGCTGGTTCGTCGCAATGCTGGCGAACTTCAAAGAGTCCATCTATTCTGAGGCAAAACACTTGCTGCTTAGAAAAAAGGTGATATAAAAATATTTTTGAGGTGTTCTTACACAAATTTTGGTCTTTCCTGGGACTGAAGAGAGGAAAATAATTTACTTGTTCTTAAGCTAAATTTCTTCTCTCCTCTTGGTCCCAGCCTTTTTCTGGAAGCCCTGCAGCTCACCAAAAGAAGCTGCAGAGGTGACAGGCTAACAACATTTGTTTACCGTGGATCTCCCTTTGAAGAGTGATTACAACAACATCATTCTGCATATCCGGAGGGTGGATTTCTTATCTCCCTGAAGGAGAAGGAGAACAATCACATATTTGATAAGTTCAAACGAAAGCACACACAATTATAGGAAGTGAAATGTTTGCTAAAAGAGGGCAGTTTATACAAAACCCATTTTTATAACCTCATATATATATTTATTTCACGACAGCTTTCAAGAGCAAGGTTCGGTAACTCTGCAGTATCTCTGCTCTGTGGTGGCACATAAAATATTTATGTGGACATTGATACTGAAGGGGAAACGCTCCGCAGAAAACACTCATTGCAATAACTCTGTTCAGTGGCTCCTTTCACCTCCACCCACCTTGCACTCGGCGGCAGCGAGGTGCAGGGTTGTGAGGCCGCAGCACGGCAGAGGCACTGCTGCCAAACGCACTCACGCTCGCAGGGCGTCATACGCCAAAGTCACCCACCTCCAAAGAGGCATTCAGAGAGGTACCACGTTTGACACATAAGTGACGCTCACAGAATCACACATAAAAACATACAGCACCAAAATGCCACAAGCGCTTGGGACCGGTGATCAGAATGTGTTTGGATTATGAAGGAGAGCGGAGTTTCTTACCGATGCAATAAATGAGAAGAGAACGGAGATTTTGGTTCTGTTCTTACCAGTTTCTAAAATAGCTCATAACAGCTCTGTGTTTTAGGAAGATTTTTTGCCTGTGTCTCTTGCCTTTCAGCAAAAATATATAAGCTTGTAGTACAGATTAAGCCATCCCGAGTCTAACAAAGAATGTTTTCCATTTTACTGTGTTGGGGGAGTTTTTAATCAATTTCGGAGCATCTTACTAGAAATATCACTCTTTTCTGTTTTTTCCTAAAACATTACTAACCTGATCAAATTCTGACAGAATTTTCTCCAGATCATCATCTGTAAGATTAGACCATTGCCACTCATTGCTACAGTGACACTCAGGGGTGTCCCTTATTATAGCCTGTAAAGCTTTGAGACAGCCTTAGAAATCAGGCAACAGAGCAGTGAGAACTAACACCAGTCGCTCACATACACACCTATGTTGTACATCCAGAAAATGCAAAGCAAGAAGATAAAGTGTGTGTGTAAAGTGCCAGTGAAGAGTGAGAGCTTGTATTTTCCTCGAAAGCCGGGCATAAAGTGCAGGACAACTGCAAAGCAGACTGAGCAGATGCTTCAGCAGTTTGCATCAGCATCCAGGCTGTCAAACATTCCCCCCCCCCAAAAAAATCCGAACAGGAATATCAGGCCACTGTGTTTTCAGATGAGATAGTTGTTACTTGCCATCTCTGATCAGATCAGAGAATAAAAGTGTCTCTGCAAAAGCATTTGAAAATGCTAAATGGAGTTTGATTTGGACACAGGGTAAAACAAGCAAGCAAACATATGCAAAAGTAGCTTCTTTTCTTACTCCTCAGCGTTCCCCTTAGTCCTCCACCGCCTTTTCCATCATGAACTACCGTCACACTTGTTTTGTTCTTGTCACATCAGACGCAGTCCCAAGAGAGGCTGCGAACCGTCCTCGTGCTGGATTTGGTGGGAGGCTGGTGTGCAGGGTCCTACACGAGCCAGCTGCAAAGAACTGGGTTAGGTTATGGCCCCCCATGTTTCAGGGCGGTTAACCCGGAGCAGAGCTGCTGTGCTTCGGTGAGGCTGGATAGTGAAGTTTACGCTGCCGTTCTCCGTGTTGTTCTGCTCTACACAGGAGACAGTCTCACAATTCAGCGATCGGTTCCCAGAGTGTTCAGGTATCGAAATAAGAGGATTCGTGTAAGAGGAACAACACAAGATTACAAGTTTGACATGAGTGAACTCAGCAGGTATTTGTGTAACTACAGGGGCTTAAAATTAAATCAGTGCAAGGCAGATCATTGGACACTCTTCCACAGACAAAACTAAGAGGTTACAATTGTTATCAAGTTCACTGGTAAATACAGAATAAAGCTGTAACCCACTTTTCTGACCATGCCATTCCAGAAACCAGTAAAGATTCCACATTTCTGCTGGGAAACTTCATAAAACATAGGATACACTAAGTGAAATATCATAATGAGAGAGGATTTAGAGCCCCTCCAAGCCATTAGACTTTTCAGCTGGTGTATATGAGCTAACTTAATTCTGTTATCTAAAAAAAAAAAAAAAACCTAAGTGTTCTGAATATTAAAAAAAAAAAACTCCGACATTTCCTACATGGATTGCCTAAGGAAGACTTCCTTGGTATTGTCTGTAGGGTTTAAGGCAATCCTCTAGCCTGAAAATCCAGATTCCAGGGGGAGTGCGAAAGGTATTCAGGATCAGATTGTGGTGTTTATATACAAAAGAATGCCAGTAAAGTTAAAGAGATGGTAGGCGTGACACAGTGCATCTCAGAAGAGCGTATTTATACCACGGTTACAGTGGTCTAAAGACACTTCAGGCACATACAGATAAATCTAGTCGAAAGGGAAAATAAGTTCCCACCTTCCTGCTTGAAGTATTTAAGGCATTCCTTCATCGCAATTAGTGCACACCCGTCCCAGTGCTGGCGGGCTGATTTCCTTAGTATGACACCGTATGAAAATAAGATTTTAAGGCCCTGGGCCCTAAAGATTTGTGTGCATCTCTATGTTCACAGAAGCAAGGTCAAAAGCCAGACTAGTTCAGAAACAAGTATTTCTTTCACTGGAAACCTCCGTTTTTCTTTTTGCTGTAACGCACAAGGGACTGCAAGGGGTTCAGTCCTGATCCTACTGAGATAAAAGGCAAAACAGCCTTTGACTTGCAGACACGTACGCTATTTTTCTGAATTCATCAGAAGATTCAAAAAGTGAAGATATACGTTGCATTTTAAGGCAAGTATATTCACTTTTGTCGGTCATGCAAAGCTACCCACAGCGGAAACGCCTTTCTTTTCCCACTTACCCTGAAGAAATTTGTAATGAGCGCACAGAAAAATATCTTCCTTCCTACTCAATTCTTATCCCTCAGCATATAGAGATCCAAATAGTATTTTCACTTCCAAGTTTTAAAAGTTAATGATTTACGTGTGGTTTCCTGTAACTATAAAGATACTGCTGCCTTTCCCAGAAAGGATAAAGAATGCTCTTCGGCTGCCTTTTGTTATGCAACTTTCTGCAATCCCCCTCTGCAGGAAAATGCAACACCGCCTTCTGCAAGGTAGAACTGCGTGGAAGAGAACACAACCCTGTCAACTCAGCCAGCGCTACACTCGCTCATTTGTTCCTTCTTCAGCCAAGGTTTCCACCAACAGGAGCTTTGGCATTTGAGAGGCTGGTAGAATGAATTCAGAGACAGCAGTGTCATCTGGCTAACACCCGTAAGTACGAGCAAAAGCGGAGTCACAGACATGAAAGAGATCACAGATATCCTACTATTTATGATGGGACTGTAAAGTGCGCTACAGTCTTTAGGCAATAGACGTTAATTGCCCTCGGCAGATCGCCGACGTTATAAAAGTACTTGCTAAGATCTCTCTGTATTGCTGATAACTGTATCTACCACAGCTTGGTTGGTTTGTTTTACATTACATTCTTGCAAGCACCGGGAACTCTCAACAATGTAATTCCACAGAATATTTTTTTTTTAAGTTTAAAACATTGGAACATATGCAATGGGCCCTTAGCTCTGTCCATCAAAGACCACAGCCATCTTGCTGGGCCAAAAGTCCATGTATGCATTAGGTTTGAACCTTGTGCTGCCAGTGGCACGGAGTTTTTCCTCGGAGCCTCCAAGAGAGCAAGAACAAGCCTATAGTCTCTCATCGAGAGCACTCTAAGCCTATAAAATATAGAGATGAAAATTCTCAGGTAGGGTTTTGGTGCTTAAAAGCAAGCTGCCAGCTGCAGAAGTGAGGCTACATACGCAGGAAAGTGGGGATGATCACTTCAGAGAGACTAATCTACAGACAGGCAGAAATTCACGCTGGGTCCCAGCTGTGCTTGCTTACATGACCCCCAGAATTAGGAAGGTACCCCAAAGCATATCCTCCTTGCCACGTCCTTAGGAGTAGGTCAAAATTCCTCCCATCCCTGCAGGACATCTAGTTTGGGAGAGGTTAGAGTCAGTTTGGCTCAGGTACAGAAGACTTAACACTTGTTTCCTAATATAATGAACACTTGAATATATGCAAAAAAATATACAAATAAAATAATCTTATCACACTTTTCATAAAGCAGTAGAAAAACTGGCTTGATAGGCTTCACTGTTACGCAAATAAAGAATGAGTAGAGAAGAATTCAGACAGAGGCTTAGGAAAACAAGAGTTGTTTAGAAAGTAAAATGAACTATTAGTTTTAAGGAAAAACTTCCCTATTAATTGTTATCTATTAGTTAGCAAGTCAGCCAGTGGCTGGTACCCACCACCTCTCATGCAAAGTACAGAACTCTTGTTGGAAAAGGAGCAGATCTTTGTCACAGACAGAGATACATAAATTCAAACCAAATACAGAACTAATCTCTGCAATATCTGCTGCAGTAAGATGAGTCTGTGGAAGCTCAGACAGTTCTGAGAATATTTAGGTGACCCAGTTTGAAACAAAACAATTTATGGGAATAAATTAAATCCTCTGTATTTCCCCTACTGTCAGAGAACCATCTCCAGGAGCCAGGACTCCCCATCCCTTCTGGACAGCGGTGCCACACGAGCACTTCAGCTAACCAGAAAAGGACATCGCATTCTTCTTTGCACATGCAACTACATTGTGTGAAGCTAAGGACAGCATATTACATTAAACAATGAAGTCAGCCAATAAATCTTAGAGTTGTCCAATTCTTCTCAGACTGTGGCCTCAGCCCATGCCTCTAAATAAACGAGGATGTTCATCATGAACTCCTGAGATTGCAGCCAACAACAGTCCTTCTGTAGAACGATTCCACTGATTTTAGGCATGTTACTTTTAGCTCTTACTCCGGGATGAGTGGAATACCCATCCCCTTGACTATGTATAACCACCGACGTGAGCAGCAACCTGCTTATGGGCTTCAGAAGGCTTCCTGGCCCCTGGCCACTGCCACACGAAACAAGAGGTCCAGAAGGGGCCCTCTTCAGGGCTTGTCAGGAGCAAGTCGGAAGGAAATTGCTTTTAACATAGATATTTAAACAAGCTGAGCTGTATTAATTAATTCTCCTACGACATTCACTGTAGTTCTTGTTCCTCCTTTTTGAAGGGGATTGGCTGTAACTAACTCCGTGGTTTTAAGTGCGAGCACCAAGTCCTGTACTTCAGTGTGTTAACAGCTGAGCCAGTCGGCACGGGGCTGCAGCACCCTCAGAATTCCTAAGCAACCTGCGAGTCACCCCATCACGCTCACAGGAGGGCTCTACAGCTGGGCGTTACTGCCACCTAGTTTTCAGTTTTTATTATTATTATTACCTAGACTTTTGCATTCTCCGTGGTAAAGAATTACACTCATAAAACCTTAAAATTTTCATTCTAGTTCTGTATTATACATAGCCTGTGATGTATTTAAATAGTGCTAAACTGTGCAATGATCAACTCTCACTGAACAAATCCACATGCATCTAGAAACAATCTTGAAATACGTATTGAGGAGACGACTACCAGTCCCAAACACCGTGAAAATCCAGCTCAAGTTTGCCACACAGGGTCAAAACAAGAGCCGAGTTTGCAGCATCACAGAAGTTTGCCGAGAAGTCAACTAAGAGCTCAGCAAGAAAACATACAGAAATGTGGAGAACGACTGAAACAATTTTGGAAACCTCCTATAAATTCCATTTTGAGGTCTGTGACAGGAACTAAGTTCTCCGTTCTGGTGACGTTTTTGCTTTTATGCTGCTTCTGTGGTTTCTGACTCTGACTAGGAGCACCCATGGATACCCATGAGGTTGGAGGTTAAATTCAGAACCCGGCTGAGCAACCTTTCACAAGAGGTGAAATAATAAATATATTGCCATATGTAGCTTTCGGGTTTGAAAAAAAATGAAAAAGTGTCCGTAACTGAAATATCTTATACCAAGACAGAGTAAGATGTTTTATAATTTATCCAGTGCAATCTTTCTAAACTAGATGAGGAAGGACTTTCTTCTTTGCTGCAACTTTGTCCATTCTTTTAACAAACTGCATGGCAAAAATTAAAATTAGGCCATTTCATTGTGTGCAGTAATCACACCCAAAAGCAGCTCAATAAATCTCATAATGGAGCCTGAATTCTCCATCACGGAAGTAAAAGATTTGTGTGAGGATTTTCTCGTGGCAGCAAGAGCAAGTATTGATGTTGTTAGTCTTTATTTTTACCAAAAAAGCTGCAATGACTGAAAGTAAAACAAGATGTTTGTGAAGTTCAGGCATGATGCAATCTGAGGAATTTTGCACGCTGGATGGGTTGACACGGCGTGATTCTGAAGCAGGGTTTTTAGGACAAAACTAAGACATCTATATTGACGCAGGTTGAGAGGCCACAGATGTCTCCAAACACTCTCCTCTTTTTTTTCCTTTTTTTAAATTGTTATTGAATGACGAAATTCTATTTGAACTTGGATCCGAGGCCCCTGGGCTTGAAAACCATATTGTGCACCCCCCAGCGTGCTCAGGTTAAGTTCATTCAAACTATTTCATGCAGCTACAGTATGGATCCCACTCAGTTTTTCTTTTTCCCTTAACAGGTTTGTTTCTGGTCATAAATTCTCAATCAGTGGGCAAGCCACATTGTACAATTTAGTAAATAGTGTAGTTAAAACATGTTTAAAGTCAAAAGAAAAAGGATCTGACAATGGGGCATTGTCCCCTTTTGCAGAACTGAAGTGTACCTTCTTTGATTCAGTAACCTTGCTGCACTTTGGTATGAAATCGCCCCTTTTTCCATCAAACTTGCATTTAAAGTGCCTCATTAGCATGTCTCACTGGATCAGTAACGATTCTGCTAACCCAACACTCGTTTCAGTCAAGCCACCATGGTTTTTCTATCTGTTTAACATCTAAAACTCCTTGACAAAGTTCCTTTTAAAATTTACTCCTTTTGTTTCTCCTTGGGTTTTCTGCAAAGATCTTTAAACTTCGATGTACTCTGAGATGACTCCTGAACAAAAATCATGTCTAGCTCCGCTAGTAAATCTAGCCTCCATTCAATGGGATTAAATAAGTGCTTCACGGCTATTGTAGAAGCCTCTAAAAAGGATCTTGCATCTTTAAGAGTTTCCTACAATAAATTAAACACATCTCACCCATTGTAAAAGGAAAAAAAAAAAAAAAGAGAGAGAGACTTGATCCCAGCACAGGGGAGCCACTGTAGACCCACAGTGATGCCGCACCTCCAGGACCAAACACCCACAGATGACAGAGCTTAAATGAACAGCAACCGGCAGTGGAAGCAGGACTTTATTTCTTTAGGAATTCAGCCTTGGACTTCATATCAGTAAAACATGGCCAGCAAAATAAAATGAATGTATAAGAGATTAAAAATCTGTAATCGTATGGGTTATTAAAAAGGAAGAAGTCAGGACTTCAGCTTAAATTTGCAGTACCTCAGCCAGGAAATTCCTATTTCTTCTCTAATTTAATGTAAGGCCACGGGCCCCATGTTCAGATTCGTCGTAGCACCTGACCCCTGCCTGAACACATGCACATGAGGAAGCCTCTGATACCATCCAGCCTGGTGCCCTGCTTAAAGTTCTGCTCGTGTCCAAACTCGGAGCCAAATCGCTCATACAAACCTCTAGATCTTTCTGCTTGTTTCTGAACCAAGATAGAGAAATCTTACGCTCTGTTAACCACAAGGGAGATGGAAAAAAACAATTGGTGAAGAAAAAAAACCTGCGCAGAGAATTATTTTAAAAAGAATTCCTGAATTTACCGTAAGGTCCTGTAGGCTGATAAGATGCTGCTTATTACTGATCCAGTGACAGTGACCCTGTCACTTCCTCAGCACTACAGTGACACAGGATTAGACAACTAGTCCAGACCAAGGCTCTATGTTGCAAATCTCTGAATTGTGAAATGGTACCACAAGCTACAGAGCCTCTTTCAAACCAGTGGGCTGCTGTTCGTGCGGCTGTGCTCATCCGCTTTCGACACAGTCCTTGTGCACCCTTCTGCAGCAAACCCCGCTCACAAGGTTAGCTGTCAGGAGTCACATCCGCTCTACCCCACTCTGCAGGAAACTAAACCGGTATTTTCTTTAGTATGGCAGGACACCGCGTTTACCATGCTGACCCCAAGACAGACACTGTTCCTTCTGGCAGCCTCCTACAGCAATTACCAACAGAACAAAGTAATAGGAAATGGCTTGCTTTTATTTTTTCTTTATTCCACTGGGTATGTCAAGGACAAGCTTTCCTGCTCTTGCCTTTTTATAGCGGATAACTTATGTGGCCACAAATTCTACAGAAGAGAAGGAAATGCAAAGCTGTTTGCCAACAGACAGCAAGCATGAATCAAAAAAAAAAAATTGAAAGGAACCTGATGCCTTGCAACAACAGAAGGTTGAAGACACTGGACAATTCACAAGCCTTCCACTGTCCATCTTATGCTGGCATTAAGGGTCAAATACTGTGCACCACAGTAAATCACTCAGTTCAGAGACCAATAACCACAAGGTACAGCTGGGGCAAGGGAGAAAAGTATTAATACATGGGCAGAGGCTTTTGGTTCCAAACCCCAAAAAGCTGAATCACATCTCAGTTTCATTTCTTCTGAATTTTTAAATCTGATTTCTTCCAATCGCAGCCAGAAAAGATTTCAAAGCACTTGCTACAAAACTACAGCAGCCACTTGGAGAAGTTAATAATTCAAAAAAGCGTCATTTCCCTGATATCTGAAGGCGAAAGAGAGGCAGTCTATCACAAGGGACCTCAAAAAAACAGACCATCTGCTAATCGGAAGAAACCAGTCTTCAACTGTAACTTTTTTCTCTTTTCTGTGCACAGGATGTGCTAATAATGAACTATAGCACTTCACTCCTCACTCAGCCTTCATGCAGGGAATCACAGTTCACCGAGGGTCTTTAACAGGGGTAACTTTCTGAAAGCCCCACAAGTGCAAAAAGTTCATTAATTTAGTCAAACATCTGAAAAACAGGCACATACAAAACCAACTTGATAAACGGGGGACATATTTTCCTTCTAAATTTTCTTTTCTGTTGCTCCAAAAAGAAATCACTAACCATTTCCACAACACTCACAAGGTGCTGAGTAATAATTAATAATTAATTATTGCTGCGAGGAAATCTTGCTGTTGCAGCTGAGTTGTGTGTGCATCCAAACCGATCAGTCAAAGAAAATTGCTACGGAGTACTTCATCTCCATGTTTTCTGTAATATTTTGATTCCTCTTGCTAAACTGCTTTCAAAAATTACGAAAAGTCCTTTGGGCAGGGAAAAAAGCTTTGTATCATTTCCACAGAGCACTTGTAGGCGCTGTAGAAAACCCGTGACAATTGTATTTCCCTTATTTCAAGCCCACTGTGGAAATTATATACCAGAAAGAACAGGAAATCCTGTTCCTGAAGTGCAGATGTCACAGTGGTGGAGTACAGCTCCTATAAACACAGGACACCAAACAACACTTTAGGACAAAAGTAAAGATCAGAACAATCAAGTTAAATAGACAGGAGGATTAATTGGTAAGAAGAATCCACGAATAAAGTTCAAAAATCACAAGTGAATTCACCAGCTCCTGAGGGAAGAGAGATCAACAATCCAGGTACTGAACACAAAGTATCTGTCTGACACTTAAGCAGAAAAAATGACTTTTTAATAGGAAAAGCAAATGTAAATCAAAAAATAAAGTTCTCTTCCACTTTGAATCTCCCACTTTATTATGAAGTCAATTAATAAAGTAGGAGATAGAATCTGTCTGTAGTGAAATATTAATTCTGGTCCAATATTATGCTTGTTGACACCCTAACTCCATGCCAGACATATGCACTGAATA